>NW_017306701.1:642256-692126 GCF_000935625.1 Nanorana parkeri
TACAATTTTTTTTCACACTCAGCTTTTTTGTTATCACATAGGGGGCTAACAAGTCCCCTATGTAATAGCAAATATAATGTGACAGGTCCTCTTTATGGAGACATCAGGGGTCTTGCAGACCCCTAGTGTCACCTAGGGACCCCAAAGAAGCTGATGAAGCCGAGATCTGCTTCACCAGCTTCTTCTTCTGGCTCTAGGAGCCGGAGACTGTGCCCAGTGACACCAGAAGTGATGAAATGCACCTCACTTACGATGTCCAGTGATAGGAGGAGAGGTCCGCGGCTAGAAGCTGCTGATCTCTCCTCCGATCTGTCAGGTGAGACCCTCCACAACTTTAAAAACCTAATGTGCAGTGGACACAGGGAGGACACCGGAGGCTCGCACAGCATCCGAGATTACAATGTGGAGTGTGCGGGCCCCTGCTTCCTTCGGTGCTGCGGGGCCCGGCCGCCTTCACCTGTACGATCGTCACCCAGGTAAGGTTCGCGGGCCCATGAGGCTGGGCGGGCCCCTTACTTGAGTGTCGGCCGTACCCCCCTGACGGCGGCCCTGTTTACTGGTACAATGTCTAAAGATTTAAACTGCATATATAATCAGTTTCCTTGAAAAGTAATTTAAACTGACACTAAACTCAGAAGTTAAATCTTAAAAGTACATTCAGGTACCCTAACTGTTGACAAAAATGTATCTTATTTGTACATCACTCAGCTGTAGATCCTCAAATCATCTCTGAATTGGTGCTGACACCCATATCCCTGTGTGTTTTGTAAAGTAGCCACATCTCCAAATTCGCTCCCATGATCGACTACATTCTCACATTTAGTTTACTAATTTGTATTGAGATTGTAGTCCATCACGAGAGTGAGCTTGGAGCGGTGGCTACTTTACAACACACAGGGACCATGGGGAACAAAAGTAGCCACCCTCCAGAAGGAATACGAGTGTCAGCATGAATTCAGAGATGATTTGAGGATCTACCTCTGACTGATACACAAATAAGATACATTTTCGTTAATAGTACTTAATTGCATTTTTAAGATTTAACTCCTAAGTTTAGCATCACTTTCGGATTATTAAAGGTGCAAGCTTTCAGGAACCAGATTGCAGCCTATGCTTTGCTTGTTCCCCAAAACTATCCTGAGCAATTACTGGTGTTGTAACATTCACCATATTACTTTGTGGGCTCAAACAGGCCGGAGGAATGGTATTACCGTGTCACTTTAAGAGGAACAGTGCCAGGCAATTGGAGATGTCGCCAAGATCTGACCATTGAGTTATTATTCTAAGCCCATTCACTACAAGAGATTAATCTCTGACCGTAAAGAAATCAAAAGAATTGAAAATTTTAAATCAATCTTTTAAAAATTTGCATATGGAGAATGTTACCTTAGTTGGTGTTATAACTGGTAGCAGCTACCTCAGCTCAGTGACAGAAAAGAGGTAGGCAGATTTAGATGTTTTGTTGACATAAAAAAAGGGATGAATAGTACCGCTGCTGTTATTACTTGCAGAGATTTGTAATATGCTGTAAACTTGGTTGACTAAGGGCACCTGGCCAAATCTGGTACTTTCCAAGCTTAATGTGATTTTTCCAATGCTTCTGAATATTTATGTAAGCTTGAAAAGACCAGACCAATCCTCCTGGATCATGAATCAGTTTGCCTATTTCTAATTAACTGTGTTTTGTAAAATATCCTTTTTCATGAGAAGTACACAATGTGGGTTAGCGAATAGAAAACAGCAAAGAGCAATAACAACACATAACAATAAGTGCGCAGAAGTCACCAACTGTCTGCAGAGTCATTAGCTACAGACCTCCAAACTTCATGTGGCCTTCAGATTGGCACAACAACAGTGCGTAGAGAGCTTCATGTAATGGGTTTCCATGGCTGAGCAGCTGTATCAAAGCCTTATATCACCAAGTGCAATGCAAAGCATCGGATACAGCGGTGTAAAGCACGCCGCCACTAGACTCTAGAGTGGAGATGTGTTCTCTGGAGTGACGAATCATGCTTCTCTGTCTGGCAATCCGATGGGCGTGTCTGGGTTTGGCAGTTGCCAGGAGAACGGTACTTGCCTGACTGCATTGTGCCTAGTGTAAAGTTTGGTGGAGGGTGATTATGGTGTGAGGTTGTTCTACAGGGGTTGGGCTTGCCCCCTTAGTTCCCGTGAAGGGAACTCTTAAGGCATCAGGGTACCAAGACATTTTGGACACTTTCATGCTCCCAACTTTGTGGGAACAGTTTGGGGATGGTCCCTTCCTGTTCCAAAATGACTGTGCACCAGTGCACAAAGCAAGGTCCATAAAAACATGGATGAGAGAGTTTGAGGTGGAAGAACTTGACTGGCCTGCACAGAGTCCTGACCTCAACCCGATAGGGCACCTTTGGGATGAATTAGAGCAAAGACTGCGAGCCAGGCCTTCTCGTCCAATTTCAGTACCTGACCTCACAAATCCTCTTCTGGAAGAATGGTCAAACATTCCCATAGACACACTCCTAAACCTTGTGGGCAGCCTTCTTAGAAGAGTTTAAGATGTAAAATATCCTTTTTCATGAGAAGTACACAATGTGGGTTAGCGAATAGAAAACAGCAAAGAGCAATAACAACACATAACAATAAGTGCGCAGAAGTCACCAACTGTCTGCAGAGTCATTAGCTACAGACCTCCAAACTTCATGTGGCCTTCAGATTGGCACAACAACAGTGCGTAGAGAGCTTCATGTAATGGGTTTCCATGGCTGAGCAGCTGTATCAAAGCCTTATATCACCAAGTGCAATGCAAAGCATCGGATACAGCGGTGTAAAGCACGCCGCCACTAGACTCTAGAGTGGAGATGTGTTCTCTGGAGTGACGAATCATGCTTCTCTGTCTGGCAATCCGATGGGCGTGTCTGGGTTTGGCAGTTGCCAGGAGAACGGTACTTGCCTGACTGCATTGTGCCTAGTGTAAAGTTTGGTGGAGGGTGATTATGGTGTGAGGTTGTTCTACAGGGGTTGGGCTTGCCCCCTTAGTTCCCGTGAAGGGAACTCTTAAGGCATCAGGGTACCAAGACATTTTGGACACTTTCATGCTCCCAACTTTGTGGGAACAGTTTGGGGATGGTCCCTTCCTGTTCCAAAATGACTGTGCACCAGTGCACAAAGCAAGGTCCATAAAAACATGGATGAGAGAGTTTGAGGTGGAAGAACTTGACTGGCCTGCACAGAGTCCTGACCTCAACCCGATAGGGCACCTTTGGGATGAATTAGAGCAAAGACTGCGAGCCAGGCCTTCTCGTCCAATTTCAGTACCTGACCTCACAAATCCTCTTCTGGAAGAATGGTCAAACATTCCCATAGACACACTCCTAAACCTTGTGGGCAGCCTTCTTAGAAGAGTTTAAGCTGTTATAGCGGCAAAGGGTGGGCCAACTCAATATTGAACCCTACAAACTAAGACCGGGATGCCATTAGAGTTCATGTGTGTCTAAGGGCAGGCGTCCCAATACTTTTGGTAATATATTGTATATCGACCAACCAAATTCACTTTACAGTATCACTTTTATTTATGAATACATATGAATATATTTCTTTAGACACTCCCAAGCTGATACACAAGATGTTTGGAATTACCTATATTTAGGCTGACCATATTTGCTTGAGCCAAAAACGGTACATTGGGCAAAACAGGCCCGGTTTTAATATTCCGTATTCATAAAAAAGTAAGATGATAACAAGTTTTATGACAATATTGTAGATGTGCACAGCATAAAGTTTGGGATAAAATTAATTATTATGTTGTTTCGGTTTCTGAGGCAACAAACATCTGAATCTGAAACTGCACATTGAAAACAAAAATGTGCGCTAGCCATATTGACCGCCAGTGTGTCCATAAGCATGCATGTGCGCATAGAAACAATGGGCGCCGCCATCTTGGTGCACCCAAGAGGGTAGAGTGTCTTCTTACGTGACATCAGATGGATCAAGATGGCGGTGCCCATATTACTATATACCCCCATATATAGTGAGTTGTATATTCAGGTATGTAGGAATTCGGATTCGGGTGAACTGCTCAATTGACAGAAATTAGTTGATTTGGCAGTTCGCCCGAATTCAAATGCGCATCTCAACAATCAACAATTATTCGTGTTGTATAAGCGCCTATATGTAACTTCCTCCCTGTCAGTGCTGCCACGGAGGAAGAATAAGCGCCGGTGGAAACCTCTTGGGAGTGCGCTCAGTGCGCCTCCCTAATGAGACCAGCAAAACAAAACAAATGGCAAATGCACTCATCAACTCATAACCAGCTTCAAAGCAAGGTGCACATGGAAGGGCTTTACACAGTACAACAGCAAAAAGTTTCCCAGCACACTCACCAGCCAGCATGCAAAAAAAGAGTTAGCACCGCACTACACAGAGGGGCCTTGACAAGGCAGTGCGGCTTTCACATATTCTGCAGAAGTCGTGTATCTAAAACCTCTGTTTTTAACCTTAGTGGTTAGACAGGTTTTTTTTGCATGCTGGCTGGTTGAGTGTGCTGGGAAACTTTTTGCTCTTGTACGCCTTAATGAGACCGGCTGGCTGCACGGATGTAGAAGTTAAAGGATCGTTAAAGCCTCAGCTTTTTTTGCATATGTCTACTGCTAGCAAGCAGTAAAAAAAAGGGTTAAAACTTACCTGTGTCTTCCCCGCATGCTCCCGTCCGAAAATTTGAAGAACTTGACTGGCCTGAGCGCACTGAGCGCACTCCCAAGAGGTTTCCACCGGCGCTTATTCTTCCTCCGTGGCAGCACTGACTGGGAGGAAGTTACATATAGGCGCTTATACAACACGAATAATTGTGATGCGCATTTGAATTCGGGCGAACTGCCAAATCAACTAATTTCTGTCAATTTTTTTCTCTCCTTTTTACATTGTGTAAAATATTTTATTTGTATTTAATTTTTTCTAAACTTTTTTACTTTTTTTATAATTTGTTTTTATATTTATTTATTTTTATTAAATATTTGTATTTGTTTACCTTTACTGCTGGGGGCTTTGGTGAAATATCAGGGGTCTAAACAGACCCCTGATATTTCCCTTTTAAAATAGAAAAAGAGATTGAGGACACAGCACCCTCTATCTCTTTCTCTGCATCCCCTGTTATGAACCGGATTCCTGATTATTTAGAAATTGTGGAGATAGTATGTTTACTATGTACACAAACATGAATAAATAGGAAGTGATGTAGATCACTTTCTATTCACTCATAAGTGGCACATAGTAACTCATACTATGTCCAGTTATTTACAAACATTCAGGGATCACTGATTGCTGAGTGTTTGTATACTGCTCTCCATCCTGGATCAACTCTCATAAGAGGGTGAGCCTGCGGTGCAGGGAGGAGAGCGTGGTCTATTTTGACAGCTGACTCCTCCTCTACACTGCCGGCTCGGCCTCTTGTGTCAGCTGACAGCTGTCTCTGCCCCCACACCGATCCTCTGATCTGTCACAGGAGGCAGAGCGGGGCAGTGCGAGAGGAAAGCTCAGCCTCAAGTGACAAGCCGATGACAGCTCTCTCCGCCCCATCCCGCTCAGCTGCATAAACGTTTCACTGGATGCTACGCCGTGTCACAGGGAACACAGAGCAGCGCCCAGTGGGGAGGAGAGAAACTATGGATGCACCGCAATTTCGGCAGAAAGATGGCACTTTCAGCCGAAATTTTGTGCATCCCTAAAAAATGGGGCAAAATAGATTTTTTTTTTAAAGAAACGACGGGACAGGGGAAAAATTAAGAAATAACAGTATTGTCCCATTTAAAATGGGACATATGGTCAGCCTATCTATAGTGGAACCTCGCCCAGTTTGCATTTTGGAAACTGCTTGACATTTACCCAATCATGTGATTGCATGCGCGACAGCATCACAGGCATTACAAGACACTAATGTTCTCTAGAATAGTTGAGAGCTTGGTCCATATTTACCATTTAGGCTTCTTGTTCCCTTTCCTAGAGAATTAATAAAACCTGATTGGACAGATTCTCAAATTTTTTAAAGTCCTAAATTATCTCTAGTCTTCTTTTAATGCAGTCCATATTTGGAGATGTATGAACAAGTACACATCACTTGGTCCTCATTGAAGGTTTGAAGAAAAAATTAAGAAGTTCGATTCCTTGCAATATGCCACTAGGAATTTTACCTTTTGGAAACTGTTCATATCCCAGCCAAACAGAAGCGAACCATAGGTCATGAAGTGTAGTGTAAATACAATCCATTGAATGGGGATCAGAGCCATACAGGTGAGTATGTGGTCCACTCACCTATATCTTTATCTCCTGATTATCTGTTTTTAAAGGCAGGTAAAGGTCTTCTTTAATGAATTAGGAGTATACCAGGATTAGAAGGCTGCGCAGTACTGTAAAGCTTGTTGCAATGAAGAGGATGCAGGAAATCATAAGGAAGGCAAATGTAAACATAGCTAAATGTGTTAAAATGTACACTGTAGGCCTCAGATATAAGCCATAGCAATAGTCTCAGCAGAGAGTTAAAGAAAAGGGCCGAAATTATTGTGAAAATAGAAATTCTTCAAAAAGTAAAAACATCTTGGACCTAACTTTTAAATGTCTGTCAAAGGTGATAGATCCTCCTCAAATCCAAACGGCCTGTATTTTTCTTCAGTTAAATTAAATTTAATCTAGGGTGATACATTGAACCTAATTTATCCAACTAAATGATAAAATGGGTCATGCAGTGTTAATTACATTCATAGTGAACAAATGCAAACCAATTTCCATACTTCCCATCACAAACAACTAGGTCACACAAATCTATGTATTTGTATTAATATTTAACATTGCGTTGGTTTCCTGCTACAGGATACAGATATGGATGAAAGCCAGTCTTGACAGGTTTTGTTTCTTTCTCCACTGTTGTTGATTCTAATGTGTGCACATTAGTAGTTACATCATATGTACACTTAGAAGGGCATTAGTGTACAAAGCCGTGTATTACACTGGCTGCTCCGGATAAACACAGTCACTTTTAAAACTATTATATTTTTAGACAACTTCTTAATTAAGTGTGTTTTCTTTTCGTAAAATAAAAACTATGCATGTCCCAGATACAAGGAAGCCATTGCCCAATCCCTGTGGTTTTGCCAGGTTTGGACTGCAATCAATCAGTGTATGGGTTTAAGGGTGCAAAAGTCAATAGCAGGTGTCCAGCACCAACAAGAGCAATCTGCTGGTTTGTATATCTTTGTATCTGAATAATTTTCAAAATGTTCAATTGACAGTGCAGCCAGAAACACAGTGTACACTTCACAGCTATGCACCGCCAATATTATAACTATATAAATTGACTGCAAGGATAGGTAAGCTCATCTGCTGGGACTAGTGGCCTTAAGCAGTTTAATAACCTCACCTTAGCCATGAAAATAGGAGGTCCCTCCACAGAAAATAGTTTAGACCCTGATAATGCTTCTCCTAGTTGCCCCGCACATTCATGTCTTCTTGGTCGGATGACTAGTGCATATCTCCACCAACAGATCAGTGAGGAGTCTCTGCCTAGGTGTAGCTACCCATCATACATAGTCCCACTGCAGCAAACCACCACTCACCACCCTATCTTCACCATTCTCATGTGAACAAGCAAGCATCTTGTTTGTTTAATGGTTAAAAAAAATAGTTTCTCAGCAGTGGAGGGGAATGCTGACCCCAGATCTCCCCAACAACAAGCACCCCTTGTTTAGAGTGGGGCTACGGGTTCACTTCCTCATGGTGATCTTTATATACTCATCTCTGCTACCCATCACCATTGCTTCTATGTGTGGTGAACTTTTGGATTTTGATTATAATTAAAGGCATTTTTCTGTCTTTGCCTCTTATACGAGAGATGACTACACACATCCATGGGACCAGCTTACGCAAGGGATGCTTGACCTATGTAACTTTAAACTTTAAAAAACATCAATGTGCCAATTTATTATTAACATGGAAATTCTTTCTTTTACACATGGTATATTGAGTATTCATTATCTGTTGATGTTTTGTGGACATGCCTTAAATTCTGATGTAAAATGTCACCCAGCCTAAGTAACGTATAAGGACCCTCTTCTGGTACAAAGACCATTAATGAAGTCAAGGCAAAATATATAGCCAAACACAGGTTTAAAAACCCTTTCCAGAGATGTTAAAGCTAAACTCCAGCTGCCCATGCTCCTCTCTTGTACTGACATTGCTTACTCTGATTTGACTGAATATTGTGACCTTCATAGTGTGCATTAGAAGCTGCAGCAAGTCAGATAGATCCTGTCTCATTTTCTAGCTGAAGGACATCCAGCATTTTCTAGCCCTGTCATCTCCAGCCTCTCTAACCTGGACCCACCTTTCCATTCATTGTATTTTAGTTCTTTTAATCATGGAGGCTCAGCATTACAAGAGGGTGTTAACACCTGGGGTGATCTGCATGCAAATGCAGTCTGCCTAGGAATGCCTACTCATGCATACTGACAGACACCCATCAAGGCATTTTGTTATTTGCATAACTACTCCTAAAGGTGCCCATACACTGTGCGATTATCGCACGATAATCGCGGGAAATCCCGCGATCGTACGATAATCGCAAAGTGTATGGAAGGCGTGCGACCGGTTTTACTGTACGGTCGCACGTCTTTTGTCTAAGGAGCATGCTAGAAAACCAGCTGAGAATTGTACGATTTTCAGCTGGTTTTTAGCATGATCGTAAGATCAATGCCGCACAGGCCGGTGTGCGCACACGCACACTGCCCGTTCAGCATTGCGGTCATCGGAAGCCCGCCGATGACCGCGATGGTTGTAAAGTGTATGACCACCTTAAGAACCAGCTCACTGATTGCATCAAGGCAGAGAACTCTTGCAAGCAGTGCTGAGGCAGAGGGCTGTGATATTTTCTGTAAAGCACCCTGCCAACCCCTCCCACCAGCCATGATCTGTCAGCATTGCAAAGAGAAGCAAATAAACCCTGTGATGACATCACCAGGTCTAAAAGGCATTAAAATAAAACAGAAAGGTTTTATTTAAAAATGTAATTATCATGTTAATCAGCGGGCGAGGGAGGAACCAGGGTAGGTGAATATAAGCAGAATAAACTTCAGCTTTAAATAATTGTATGATAAAGTCTATGGGCTATAGTTATCAGGGCCGGTGCTAGGATTCTAGGCAAGGACGAGTACTTGTCAAAATGCCATGTTTTTTCCGCCCTCACCCTGCAGCGCCCTCAGGCGGCCGCCTGACTTGCCTTGCGGTAGCGCCGCGCCTGATAGTTATACTTCTTAAAGGACACACTTCACATCTTTAGTAGTATTACATTTTCCATTTAAACTGCAGGGAGAGAAAGCAGCATCCAGTGACACAGCAGCCTTCAGAGAGAGCAGGGTGGGTTTAGTAAAATGTTATTATGGGTGTATATGTGGCTGCATGCCATTTATTCCATTTAGCCTTCTGCTGAGAGAGGAGGCTTCATGTGAGCTAGCCTAATTGCAACAATGAGCAAAATTAAATGGCTCATTGTGTTTTTATACAATTCCACCCACATTCCCTTTCATTCTACTATTGAATTAGTAATTACAGTGTTGAGACTGCTAATCTGCGGATTTGCTTTGTGATCACTTCCAAGCTCTGTTTTTAGTGCTAAATGAACAAGGAATTGCTTATGGAGGTATTACTGTCAGGTCACGTCTAATGGTTCATATAAGCCACTTTCAAGCAATCTAAAGCAATCTGCTTGGTTTATCCTATGCCCATCTAGAGCTGTTGTATTCTATACCAAGCAGTGAATGTAAAAGCCGAAATATATCTTGAACTTCCTGCACTCTAGATCCACAAACAACCGCAAATATGGACTCTGATCACCTCCTCTACTAAATACCTCATCCTACAATAAATACCTCTACCCCTTGTGAACTTGCTTCTGCATTTAACACCTCTAAACCACAATATTTCCTCTCTACACTTGTGCCTTGCATGATGAGATGAGGTTTACGTTTCTAAACCCAGCCTGTTCACAATTCATTGAACCGCAGATAAATCTGTTCCGAGCCCCTGAAACAGTCCAGCTGGGAATCATGGACGACATCACTGATCACTGAGCAGATATGGTCTTGACCTGTTTTGCTCAATGATGTCACCAATGATACCTGGCCAGTTTGTTTAGAAACAGAAGCCAGTTGGGGATTTGTAATATGTGATGGCAGTAGTGGTGGTGAATCATCATCATCAGGGCAACATAGTCAGGTGGCTGGTTGTGGTGGGTCATCATGATTGGCTATGATCTAGATCGCTGGACGATGAGCTAGAAAATGGGAAATTATTTAAATTTTCAATTAAAGGACTTTTTGTCACAGTGTTTGTGTTTTTACTTATTATGTTTTTTTATGGGGATAAGCTAGAGGGGGCACTCATGCACCCCGTACTCAGGGGAGCAGATATCTGGTGGTCCCCTTATTATAAAGAGGGCTTCAAGAATCCAATAAACCCTCCACAAACTCCAACAGCCCTTTTGGAGACAGGATGTGGGAATGAGGCCCTTTTCCCCTCAACATGGGTACAAGGTGTCTTGTAAGGGGAGTGAATCTTTGCTACTCCCACTTGTACGTTACCCTTTTAATGTTGAAGACATGTGGCCTGGTATGGTACGGGTGGAACATACATTGCTTCCCTCCCTTTTCTGAACACCCAGGTTAATTTGTGAATTTTAAAGTGAACCCCATTCGGTTTTCTCTGAAAATGTGTAACTCTAAATGTGTACTGTCCCTTAAAAAAAAAACAGCATATAGGGTCTCCCTTAATATTCATATCAGTCCCTTAACCAGGCATGTGGCCTAGGTGGTCTGCTTCTAAACCATACCAAACCTTGCAAAGCCTGCCCCCTTGCAAGATAACTTGTCCGCATGTTGAGGCAACAAGGGCTTCAACCTAACATCCTATGTGGCTCTACATGGTGGTTTGGGAGGAGGGGGGGGGGCAGAGTTGGGAATTTGTAAGGCCCCTTTATGATTTCAGCTTTCCCCCTAGGTAAATGAGCATGGGGTACTTGAGTATCTCTTATTACTCATTGCCACAATGTGAAAAACTTTATTAAAAAATGTAAACCTTGTCCTACAATGTAAGTCTAGCATTAATCACGTTGTTCAACTCTGTGGATGCAGTGTGCATTACAATGATCTGCCGCCATGACGATGTTGCTGCGCCCCTATGACAACCTTTCCCCGCCGCACTCACAACAAAATTAAAGACTTTTGGTCTTTTGGTTGTACACAAACCAGTTTTCAATGCTGACTGACATGATTTACCACATATGATCATGACTATATGTGGCCAATGATGTCAGCCAGCAGGGCCGGCCTTATGACATGCAGGAGCACTGGAGCCAGAGCTGCCCGAGGACCCGTGGTCAGGAGGGGGCTCATGGCTTTCCCCTCAATTACTCCCCATAGTTAACAATCCTGGAAGAGCAGGGCTGGAGGGGTCCTGGACTCCATCTTCAACCTGCAGAGGACTGTCAAGGTGGTGAAGCAGGAGGCTGGAGGTCTGGGGGTCAGCATCAAAGGTAAGCAATGGCTACACTGTCCTGACCTGTCACTTCCCTCCCAGGTACACACAGCTGTAAGTTTGATTTTATGGAATACCCAACTGCCGTGCATTGGTTCTGGTCTGCCGCGCAATGGTTCTGGTCTGTGCTCTGCTATGCATTGATTCTGGTCTGAGGTCTGCCATGCATTGGTTCTGGTCTGAGGTCTGCCGTGTATTGGTTCTGGTTTGCGCCTTGCTATGCGTTGGATCTGGTTTGCGGTCTGCCATGCATTGGTTCTGTCCTGCGTTCTGCCGTGCATTAATTCTAGTGTATTGGTTCTGGTCTTAGGGCCGACAATGCCACACCTCCACTCCCCGCTGCAATGCTGTACGGAAACATCAGCCGACAGTGCCACCACTCCACTCCCTGCTCCACTGCGGCACAGAAACTTAAGCATATCACCTGCAGCTCTGCTGCGATTAAAGGCCTTTTTGCAGCATGCAGAAGATGCTGATGCCTTATTTTTATAGACTCTATTTTAGTTTGACATTTATTGTTTACCACTTGTTTGCCTACTGTTTTTTTATTTAATAAGAATACTTATATTGTGCTTACAAGTTTAGTACCTTTGAATAAAAGTGTTATTTCTATCATACTTTTTAATCTGTTTCTTCGAGGCTGAACAAACTGGGGGGCTTTAAATGGTACAGGTATTGGAGAAATGGGTGTGGCCACTGATGGGTGTGTTTATGGAGGGGTGTGGTCACTGAGGGGCATTGTAAAGCTTTCTCGCAATGGGCGCCTAAAGGCCTAGGGCCGGCCCTCTCAGCCAACGTTCCTGGCTGGTTTATTTCCTGGCCTTCGATTCAGCTGCAGTAGATCTGCCACCTCTAAATGACAGATCCATGGCCAGATTGTTTACAAACAGAAGCTGGCCGGGGATCTGTCATTCAAGGTCTTAAAGTATTTTTTTCTTTTCTATGTCACATTTATAAGGTTAACCGGTTCTGTTCCATAACTTCACACACAGCTTTAAGCCATCCCCATGTAAATGATTTGAAGGATTTGTATATTTTCAATGTTGCCCTTTGCCGCAAAATGTTCTCTTCAAACGGAATGGTTGTTTTTGCATTGGTACATGTCCCCCATGGCAGTGACCAGCTACCCATACACTTTTTTAACAATAGCTTGAAATTAAGATATAGATATGTAATAGCTGAAAAGCTATTTTAGATGACAGAGACACATGACAAATAGCCGATGCAGTTAATAAGTGTTAGTGAACCCACTTATGTAATATACTTAATATTATCATCTCTGCAGCGCCTCTAGTGAGCTACCTACATTCAAGTGTCCACATATACTGTGAATCACCACGCATATCAACAGATATCATACATATAAATAGCAATTCGCAAAAAACTCACACATGCTAATGATAAAACATTTTTCCTGAAGAAAAGGGGAGCGAGGACAATTGTGGGAGTAGAGAAGGATTGATTTGAGTGGATTGCATATACCAGATTGTATCTGAACAATAGGGATTCAGCTGTTTTTTTTACTCTCTGTTGTTAGAGTGTCAAAAGAATCTGGTGAGTTCCTTGTGAGCACATAGTGGGATAGCGTGTGTACACACAGCATGGATTGGACCAATTTTTGGTGGATTTTGGAGTGTTTGTATCCACAACACAAGGACTATCACTGTGGATTTACACCATTTGATATAATTGGACACTAATACATTTATGTAATGTATATGATGAATTGTCATTGATTGGTGAAGCTTTTTTAACACATAGTTGTGAAATTTAAAGTTATTGATTTCACTAGAATATTTTTTACATATTCACATATTGTATGTTTATTTAAGTTATTGAAAAATGCAGTGCATTTTATTTATATCTCCCGAAGAAATTACCATAAATATGCACAGGTATCTGTAATGGATCCCCGCCATCTGCACATGCGCAATCTGCGCATTCCCGCACTGCTCGGGAACGTGCCATCCCGCGCAGAAGCGGTAGATTACCAACACGGAAACGCGCCATAACCGCGCATAGGAAGTGACATCACTGGCCCTATATAAACCCAGCAGCAGTACCCCCACGTTGCTGGTTTATCATCAGCTGATCCTTGTTCCTGTGTTTTGTGATTACTTGCTTGATTCCTGTGACCCGGACTTCCTCGACTAACCTTGATTTCTGCCTGCCTTGACCTAGGAACTGTTATTTGACCATTCTTCAGCCTAACCCTTTTTGTACTTGAATTGCCCGCCCGGACTTTGACCTCGGCTCGTCTCATAGGATTACGGCTTGCACGGTGCTCAACACCACTGGCACTCATGCCACTTGTTGTCCCTCTGGGCTCTGTTTCCATCATCAGAGTCTCCCAGGACACAAGGTGCAAGGGAAGCCTCCTCATACATCTGGTCTCCCAGAAGCTACATAATAGTATCTCTTTCAAAGGTCACCTTTAAAAAAGTCAATATTTTTGATGAAATGCGCCACTTGGAGGTTTATTTATCCAGGATGGAGTTATTAGAGTGATATTTCATAGTGCTGCCAGGCACTTGGTCCTTTTTCATAATATAAAAAAGAAAGATATTGGTCATCCCTCTGTAATGGGGAGTTGGGCATGGAGGAAACGACCAATCCTGCAAGCTGCTGACAAAACCAAGGATTGAAATAAAGCACATTTACCTTTCTGTAGTGGGGAGGTAGGTCAATTGATTGGTAGCTGTCCAATTCGGAGATACCTGTGCACATTTATGGTGCTTACTTTGGGAGCACATATGAACAAGAAAAGAAAAAGAGCACGGTAGCACTTTATACTATTGCAGTTTTTGTGCGAGCTCTGTAGTTCTACAGACTATGATTTATGGACATTGATATTGTTATTATTACTGAGCACTTTATAGCACATTAATGTGGATTATTCCATTTTCATAGGGCTTTCTTTGTTTTGTAGTCCTAAAGGAGATTTTTATATGTGTGTGCGTACTTTTTCTGACTGCGCCAGCCTGGAATGCAGGCACCGATGTGCCACCTGTTCCCGTGCGGCCGATTGAGTTCAATGCACCTCCACGCCCCCAAACTAAGTGAGCCGCCCGGAATGCCATCCAGTGCATTCCGGCCCAATTGTGGAGGATGTGAACTAGCCCTGAATGTAGGTAGAAGAAAATAGGTCACCAGCACTCCATAAGTTAAAATGAATGAGTCCTTTTAATGGACAATGATGTCACAGAAATCCAACATGAAGGTAATGCATAGCAACATATATAGGAATGTATTGTTAACATTCATATATAAAGACTTGAAGACAAAATTACTTATCTATGTTGTCAAAAATGTCACCAAATAAATTTTTAAACTTTAAGGTTTTGCAAAGTAAGCTTTCAGCTGTTATAGTCTTGTTACTTATCAAATAATTTGCTGAGAGAAAGCTTCTTGGCCATAGATAACTAAAATCAGCGGCATGGCTCATGAAAATTGATGACTGATTGGTAAGTACAGAACAGTAACAAAAAAAGAGATGTCACCTACTGGGCTGGTGTGCTTGATATAGCTATTTAGCTCTAGATTTTTCAAAAAGTAAAATAAGCTTTCCCTTATCTGCATAAAAAAGAGAACTGTTATTTTATTGTGTTACATACACCCTTAACTTCAGCCATGCAGGAGAGGAAGGTCCCGTGAGACGATACACAGAGTCTCACCATCCATCAATTATGGTAAAACCTCTGCAGCATTTTGTCTCACGCATTGATTCAAGACGCCACAAATAGGAGTTATAAACAACAGATACTTCAATGCCTCGTTTTATTGTGTTTGTGTGAATCCTATGTAAATCAATACCCTGGAGCCCAGAATATCACAAGAGCATTCAGTTACACAGTGCAGTGTTTTATATTGCCTCCTTGAGAAGAAAGTGTCCTTTATTCACCCATACCAGCAAACTTTTGTTGTGCTGTAATTGATTAAAACAATGCAACCCATGTGCACGCTGTAACTTTGCTGGACTTGAACGTTAGAAAGGATACCTACTTTCACTGTTAACCAGGATGGTGGTTTAAAAGTCTTTTCTGCCCGTGCGTGCCCGCTAGGGGGCGCGCGCGAGCAGAAAAAAATTGCCGTCTGGAGACGGCAACCCGCAGATGCTGCAGTGCCGTCCGTCCGTTTTTTTACTACGGGCGGACGGCAAGAGGTTAAATATCTGGAATGTTCCTGATAGAGGTGTACACAGGCACAATATTCATTTTCTATTTCCATTGGGGCCAACTATTTATGAACAGTGGGTTATATGTAGAGCCATTTTTAACATATATCTAGCTAAACTACAGCTGTTTCAAGCTTTTGTTCTCCCTTCAGTGAAATACACAGATATACTGTATGTGTAGTAAGACTGTTATTGTAGTTGATGAAGAAGAATATCAAAAGGTTCAAAGTGAAACAAGTAAAGTGAAACAAGTAAAATCGATTTAAAGCTATTCATCAGATATAAAAGACACATCATATTGCAGTGTAATGATGTATTAATGAAATGTTTTTTTCTAAATGCAGCTAGTGTAAGTACCTGAATTTGAATTGAAATAAGCTTCTTTCCATGCCTTGTACAGAAATACTCGGAATGGAAGAAAGAGGCAGCACAAAAAGTCGATCAGGCGTGCTGCATGCAACTATAGTAAAAAGGAACAAGCTGACAGGAGGCGTGAGTAAAGAGGCAACCTCATGACTGTCCTGCTGTTTCTTGACTGTCCAATCAGCAGGCTGTAAGCAAGAAGACAACACCACTATGTTACCTAAATGCGACAGAGAATGTGGTGTAATCCGTCTTGCTGTGTGGCGTGAGGGAGCTGTGTAACTCTCAGGGCTGAATGATCAGAAATACAATCCTTTGGCAAGTCAGGAGTTCTCATATATGTATTTATTACATATATTTAGCAGCTTACCTGGACTTCAGAATTAAACCCAAGTTGATGTAACTAAAAATGAAATCTAGGCAACAGCGTTCGAGATTGCAAATAACTGTGCTGTGCAAGATTAGCGAGTTAATTCAAGTGGGTATGCAGCACCTCAGCTTACTCTTTGTGGCTCTTCTAAGCAGATGTTGGATGTGTCTGCATTGTCTTTGATGTAGTCAGAGTTCGGGAACTCATGTGATAGCAGAGGAGGCCAGGAAACCAGGGGACCAAAAGCACTAAAAACAGATTAATGTGAGGGTTACCAGCTTATCGGTGTGGAGAGCAGCATGGAGTGCAAGGTCCCGGTGCAAGCAAATCAGTGAACTTACATCAGCTGGAGCCTGAGACCCCACTACAGGAGATAGTAGTTATGGAGAGGTCAGTGAGAGGAACCAAAAGGCACAGCAGAGGAGCAGAAGATTAACAGTTCCAGCATTGTCAGTTTCTGAAGTGACTTTCACCAGCAATTTCTCTATATTGTGTGGTCGTTTGCCTATTGGCTTTTAGCACCACCTCTCTAAACCACTGCAACCCTCCCTGCAGATAGTGGAGTGTAAAAGGAGGGTTACACAGTACACGATCATGTGACAAGAGTTTGCAGAACCACAAAAAGTTTATATATACACTGTATGTGTATTGTAACAAGGACACTCCACTGAAGACCGGAGGTGCAAGTACAATGCAGTTTATTTGCTTTCAAAACGATAGATAACACGAAATCCAACATAAATAGCTTGCTGTAGCATAACAGATAGGGGCTCACCAATCCTCGAGAGTCAAAATATTGGCACCCCTGCATTTCTGTCATACAACACAACACTTCGCGCAGAAGATTGCTGCAATTACAAATTTCTAGGCATTTTAATTTTATTTCTTTTGTTTGTATTGATATGACACAAAAAAGTGAAGAGAAAAAAAAGCCAAATCTGACACATTCCACGCAAAACTCCACTGGACTGGACAAAATTATTGGCACCCTCAATTAATATTTGGTAGCACAGCCCTTAGAAAAAATAACTGAAATCAATCGCTTCCTGTAACCATCATTGAGTTTCTTACACCTCTCTACTGGAATTTTGGACCACTCTTCTTTCGCCAACTGCCCCAGGTCTCTCAGATTGGAAGGGTTCCTTTTCCCAACTGCTGTTTTGAGATCTCTCCACAGGTGCTCTATGGGATACAGATCTGGACTCATTGCTGGCCAGTCCAGTACTCTCCAGCGCTTTGTCTAAAACCATTTCTGCCCCCCTCTCTTCCTGGGAACATCTATGCCTCTCGGCATCCAAAAAAGCTATCCTGACTAAGTGGCTCGCTGCAGACGCCCCCTCAGTGTCGGATGTACGAGCTATCCTCTTTAGGCTTATGCTTCTGGAGAAACTAGACACTAAATTCAATTCCTGCCGGACCAGCAAATTCTTCCACAACTGGAAGGCATATCTTACAACAGAACTGACTTTAGAGCAACTCAAAGATGTTATGGCCACTTTCCAAAACACGCATTGGTACCTCATGGCTAAACTTGACAACTCCCTAGGAGCCCTGGACGTCCTGTGACAGAGCCCATCCCTTAGCTCTGTCCCCCGGCAAGAGACGCCTGCCCTTAGCTCCACACCCAACCACGCTACGCGCCGCTGACCTGATAAATCATAAATCTTACAGCATAGACTTTTGACACCTTTTCACATGTCCTTTCTGACCCATATGGAATACATAATTTCCGGTTTTAAACAAAATAAGAAACTCTACACTTCACGACCATATTCTGTCTCTTATTTATCTTTTCTTTCTTTCTTTGGTTGGAACCTCAACCCACTCCCTGATTCATTGTCCCATCAGCTCATTGAGGTTTTGGTTTAAATTTTTGTCCATGTTCTCTATAGTCTATAGTGTGTGTTACTTCCTACCTGCCTAATACATCCAGATTATATTATTATTTAAAAAAAAAACATTTCTGGGTGTCTGGTTTTGTCTGTCCACAGCACATTCTCCCAAAATGATTTTGGCTTCCCCAGGTAAGTTTTGACAAACTAAATTTTGGATTTTTTATGTTTCTGTGTCAGCAGTGGGGTCCTCCTGTGTCTCCTACCACAGCGTCTCTTTTCAGTCAGATGGCGATGTGATTGTCCATGCTTTTCCACAAAAATTGGAATGCAATTATTTCTTGCAATTTGGAGAAGGTGCCAATCATTTATCATTTTGTCCAGTCCATTTTGGGAGTTTTGTGTCGAATGTTTCAGATTTGGCTTTTTTTTTTCTCCACTTTTTTGTGTCATACCGATACAAACAAAATACATAAACATGAGAATGCGCAAAGTGGTGCATTATCTAACAGAAATGCAGAGGTGCCAATATGTTTGGCCATGACTGTATATATTTATATATTATACTACACTATAAAGTGTTTCAGCAGTGCAGGGCGGCAGATAGGAAAGTTTTTTCTTTCTTCTAGGGACATCTTTAATTGGCACTTTCAGTTTAGCAACAGTGTCACTTCAGACAGAACAAAAATTGCATTTTCAGACAGAACCAAATTCACTAGTAAACATAATCTTTGTTTTCAGATACTAAAAACCTAGGCAATTTAACAAATCATATTTATTAAGGGATCTTGAATGCTGTCTGACATTACTATTCAATCCTCATTTCAACAATATCATATGTTGGAGAGTCCTCTAATTACGCAAGTATAGGCCACTTAGTCTTAAAACCAATTAATTAGAGTCTTCGAAATTACCATTTGTGTGTTCAGTGGCTGTGCTTCATATTAAGTCTTTCCATTAGGCCAATAACTTGGGTTGTTTTATTAAAATTAAAGTTAGCCATACATTATACCAAATAATAGTACAATATAGACTTTTTGTAGTTCTGCAGCCTCTTGTCACATAATCTTGTACTGTGTAACCCTCCTTTTACACTCCACTATCTGTAGGTAGGGTGGGAGTGGTTTAGAGAGGTGCTGCTAAAAACCAATAAGCAAACAACCATATATTTAGGCTCATTTGGGAGATGATGGAGCATTTAGGTGAAGAAGCAGCAGTTCATAAGCAAAGAGGATTAAGGCAGAGAAGAAAATTAAAGTCAATAAGCAGTTAGACTGGGCGTTCTGAGTCATAGGGGGTGATTTACTAACCTAAACACACACACACACCAGGTGGGTGTGATTTTCACACAGCAAAACGTATTTATCAACCAAAAAGTCTCTAAAAGCATATTTCCACTAATGCCATATATGGAAAAATCATGCACATGATGCATATATAATGCTGCTTCACAGTTTAGACAAAAATGGTTAGCTCATGCATTTACATTCCTGCATTCATCAACACAAGCAACATAACATAGAGCTAATTTACACCACATTACCTTGCAATTCATTGCAGGGCTTTGCACAACACACCTGCTGGGTGTGTACACACTACAGAGGTGTATACACGTTCGTGGTGTGTTTAAAAGGTTAGTAAATCAACCCCATAGTTTCATGTTTGACTGGGGTGTGCCTTTGAAGTGAACACATGCCCAGATTATGCATGTAAAAGTATTAACATATTCTGAGCAAGTAGTAAAAGCAGTTTAAAACAAGTCACCATCTACCTCTGTAGCTGTAGAAATTGTGGAGACATGTATCTTAAAACAGAGGCATCAAAATCACTTATTTTCCTTTGTTTTCTACGGAGAGCAGATTGTTGGTAGACCTCTAATAGCAGTTTCTAAGCTGTTAAAACTGACTAAACCCCACTTTAGAGTCTTTGTTGCAATCTTAGTGAATAGCTGAGGATGAATCACTTTATAGTACAAACAGCTAAAGAGGTCGGAGAAGGCTTGTTTAAATGCTCATTTACTGTTTGTTAAGATTATATAAATATTTTATTGTCCACAGTCTGAACATAGGTGCACTTTATGAATATGTTCATATGGGTATCTAGTCACACCTTCCTTCATGTTTTGTCCAAAATAAACCAAATTAATTTTTAGCATTGGCAAGAGAAATGTAGTTCACACCGGAGTTTCACCAGAGTCGATTAATTACCATTGGTATGTGTACTAATTGTTAAAGTGTATGCCAAGCCAAAACCTTTTTTAAGTTTAGAGTAGGGATGGAATAAAGCCCCTTTTTTTGCTGCCTGTGTCCTCCCTGGGGAGATTTACTTTTGTTTCCTGTTCTAGAGATGCAACAGGAAATGAAAGCACATTTTGGATTTCCCATCACTTCCTGTCTCAATGACAAGGGTCACCATAACAAACAGAGAGGTGAATCTGCCCAGTAGGAGCACAGACAGCAAAAAAATCTGGTAGGGGGCCTAATCCCTCACCACTCTATCCAAAACAAAACAAAATGCCAATCCATAACTTTAGCTTAAAATCAGGATAATATATATTAAGGAGAAGGTATTAAAAACAGGTTGAGAAACATTGTTCTATAGAGCTACCAAATCCCAGAGTTTCCAAACCTGGGATGGTGAGAGACAGAAATGGAAAAGAGGTCTACACTAGATTATACACATTCAAATACAAAAGATTATACACATAATAGCAATAATGTGCCAATTCACAAGATTATATGAATTACTTAAAGGAGAATTCTGAGGCGAGTGATTTTCAATCAGCCTCATAATCTGAGCCGACCTGTGACAATGAAACTGTCACAGGTCAGCTCAGTAGATCGGGAAGTGAGCGAACACTTACCATCAATCTATCCCTGCAGAGAGCCGTGACTGTCACTCACAGCTCCGTGCAGGGATTCCCCCCCTCCCCTGTCCGATCCTCCAGCACTGACTGGCGGAACGGACGGGGGAGGGGGCGGGCACAGCTGGCTCTGCCTCTGGATAGGCAGAGCCAGCTGTCAATACCGCAGCTGGGTGGATCGCGACAGCAATGTCGGGATTCGTCTGGCTGCGGCGTCTCAGTATACCGCGAGCTGGAGCTGGCAGTATACTGAGCTTTGGGTCACCCATGTTCTCCCATGACCCTTAGGAGAACTATGGGGAAAAGCCCTGACCCCATAGTTCTCCTTTAAAGGGACACTAAACCCAGCAGTCAAATCTAAAAAATGCATTTAAGTACCTTACCTATTAACAAAAATTTACCTTAATTGTGTATCACTCAGCTGTAGATAGTCAAATCATCTCTTAATTGGTGCTGACACTGTCCTTCCTTCTGGAGGGTGACTACTTTTGTTCCCCATGGTTCCTGTGTGTGTTGCAAAGTAGCCACCATTCCAAACTTGCTCCCTTGCTAAACTATAACTTCAATACAAACTAGCTAACTAAACGTGAGACTGTATTCCATCAAGGGGTTGAGATTGGAGTGCCAACTACTTTACAACACACAGGGACCAAGGGGGACAAAAGTAGCCCCTTTCCAGAAGGAAGGACAGCGCCAGCACCAATTCAGAGATGATTTGTGTATTTACAGCTGAGTAATACACAAATAAAATACATTTTTGTTAATAGTTAAGGTACATGGATGCATTTTTAAAATGTAACTCCCGAGTTTAGAGTCACTTTAAAAGTGATGAGCATATTGATTTGAAAATCAGAGGAACTGGAATAGTGTTAACAGTTCTATTTGCCTAAATATATGAATGAGTTTTTACAGTCTGCGAAGAGTCATGCAATTCATGAACCATGATTGAAAAGTTTCCTTTTTTTTTTGCATGATTCTTTAAATCTTAGACAGATATACATTCAAATATTCAGGCAAATTAAAAAAATTGCATCTCATTTTTATCTGACCATCACAACTTCTAGAGCTGCTACTCACTTGTCTCTTTTTGTAACAAAATAGCACATATAACAACATATTAGGAGCATTATATATATTTTTTATATACACAGAAATATTTACTTTGACAGTTCTCCTGAATGACTAATTATTATACTATTTTAATGGAAAACCATAAATAACGGTGTATTATTGAAGGAAGAAGGCTGTAATTCCATTCTGTAATGTGCTTCATTGCTGCAGTAATAAAAGAAACTTGAAACCTGATAATAATTCCACTGATGAAAAGCACATTATATTTTGTCAATCAACTGGATAACTCACACTTTTACCTTATTAACTTTACTTAGGATAGGTCATTTCATAACAAAAGTTTTCTTTTTAAATAAAATTATACAGCACCAAAATTTGCATTGATTTGCACACACATACACACACAAATATAATTCACCATTTTCCTAGGAATCACAATTTATTTTCCTTGGCATGCTTATTCATATGTCTTAGTTCTCTAAAGTATCGGAGTACTCATCTTTGTGAATGATGTCAAAATATGATTATCTGTAAAGATTTTTTTTTTTTTATTCGAAGACGGCACAAGACTTTAAAAACATTTATATTGTATTAGTTTAGGAGAATAATCTTTGGTTGATCTGATTTTTTCTTTAATTTTGGGGGCCAAAAAAAAAATTAAACAATGGCATCCAATTGACATTTTTTTGAAATTTGTGTACTGTATGTATTTTTGCTTGAGCAGATTTTTTTTCTTAAATAAAAAAGATAATAGATACATTTCATAAAATCTATGTCACTATTTACAAATGCTGAGGTTTTCTGTGTATTGTCTAAATAACTGGGAGCGTTAAAAGGCTAATATAGATCTACTCTCATTGATCTGGAGTTTCAGTAAACAAGGATGTGAAATATTATTAATGTCACACACTGTTTCGTCATGAACCCCTAATGTACACATCATAACAAGGTATAAGTACATCATATGGAATGAGTTTCCAAGACTCTTACAAGCATTTATTCATCTTAACTTTCTGTGACTCTTATAGAATTACAGTATTTAAAAATCAATTTACAGTAGACTTTAACAATGATTTCCTATTAAAAAATAAAAAAAAATAGCAAGGAATGGGGTTGGGACAAAGACAAAACATAAATAAATAAACTTTATATAATATTGCATTGTGAGGACATATTGTTTACCACACATAGAGATTCCCAGATTTTGTAGAACTACAAGATTCCGCATGCCTTGTAGTTTAGCAATAGAGAGTTGCAGATACCTAACTTGTTTACTGCATAACAAAGTCAACTTCACAACAAGGTGACACAACTATATTTTCTTTAAGATTCTTATAGGGCTCCATAAAAGCCTTGACAATTGGGAATCAATTTTATACCTTGAGGGCCAAATTCAAACGAAATTCAACATAAATTAACATAAATTTGAAGACAAATTATTTAAATTTGACACAAGCATGTCATGATCTTATTTATTTTGATTGAGTTGTGTCTAAGCAACTTTTAAAATTCGAAACTGCCTGATTCAGAATGCATGTTTGATTCATCTACTTTCCCACTTAAACTTTAATTCTTTCACAAAACTCTGCCCACTATGTGCTAATTTGTGTGCACTGTGGCATTTGTAGTTCAGTA
Organism: Nanorana parkeri; assembly: GCF_000935625.1. Classification (NCBI taxonomy): domain Eukaryota; kingdom Metazoa; phylum Chordata; class Amphibia; order Anura; family Dicroglossidae; genus Nanorana; species Nanorana parkeri. The sequence goes on from NW_017306701.1 coordinate 666,115, forward strand.
ATAATAGCTATAGATCATTATTTTCCATTCTTCTACCTTTCATCACTTGCCCACTAATAATTTATTTTTATAGAGAGTTTACGTTATATGAGGACGTGCGGACGGGGCCTATGCCTAAAGCAATGTTAATAACATTACATAACAGACTACTTCATAATTTCACAGGTCCAAAGTATGATCTGAGATATACATCACATAGACCCATTACTGTATAGTACAGCACCTTTTTATAAATACTGCATAAACCCAAAAGGATTTGTTGTAATGTGATTTTATAGTTTGTATAATGTCTTATGAATGCTTTCAGTCAGCATTTGTGCTATTTTTGTAAAAGTGAATAAACTGCACCAAAATAATGTAAAATAACATTACAAGTACTGACTGCTGGAGTATGGTCATACATTAATACAAGTCGGTTATAGTATGTGTGTAACATTTAATTATCATTATTTTCTGTACATGAAGTAGAGAACTTGAGAAACTTGTAAAAATAAAAAAAGAAACGAATGATCTCCGAGTACTATATGCTTGGTGTAAAAATAATTAATTAGAAAGAAATCTGACCTCCAGTAGTTGACCAACTTGACTTGAAAGTTAGATAGTGGGATGATATGAGATCCACACGTTATAAAAAAGTAATACCTTATGCAAACGATATTTTACAATACAAAATATTGAGTAATTCATAAGTTTCTGATTTTGCAAACAGAAGAAAATGCTGAAAGATTTTAACTTGCACTCTTAATGCAACTGAAAGCACCATTTGGGTATATTATCTTTTGAAATAACATGAAAACAGTTTTGTGCAAAACAAAATGACTGACTCTGAACGATTGACACCGTCCCTGTCTCAGAATGGTTTCTCTGAAGATTTATATGAAAACAAGTCTTGACTAGGATCATAGTGGTCTTCCGCAAATGTCATTTATTCTACGGCACTGTGTATACCTACTAGTAGACAACCCCAAAGCCTAAACGTTATCACTTAGTTATAGATATAAAAGGTGAGTTGTCTGTACATATGGAGAACTGGTGCACTCCTTCTGGTTTCATACTCTTGCACGACTCATCATGCCATATATTGTGTGTTCCTCAGACATCAAGAGCAGTCATATACACTATGTAATGTTTGGCACTAGGAGGGTATGGCGTCAGTTCATATTTTATATCATACCTGCATAAGTCACATGGAGCCATGCATTCAGAGTCCTGAAACTGATCTCCTGTATAGTACAAGAAACTAGACACTTTTATCCCCATCGCAAAACCTTCCACTTTTTTTTTGCCATCTGGGTATGTCATCATGATTATCATTTTTGACCTACTTTTTTTAACCTATTTCCTGTGATATTGTAAGTCTCCGCGGGTTGGGTTTACATTCTGCCACAAAATCCATTGCTGTTTTCTCAAATATCTACTGGTATAGTTTAATGATTTAAGGGAAAATAGGTAGCAAGATTTGGGTTAATTTTATTGATGTTTTGAATTAGACATTTATTTAAAAATTTCCAGTTGAAATTAAATAAGCCCTTTGCTACTGTGTATGATACCCATATATAAAAGAGTCTGCATGGATATATACATTGGGAAATATTTCAGACCCAATATCTCTAGATCAGACCCAAACTCCTGATGGTTCATAAAATATTTTCATTATTTGGCATGTTGCAAACATGGTCATCTGCTCCTCTGTTCTTCTTGAATTCACATGGCACACATGGTTGGGTTAAGCCATTTATGGTTTTTGTGAACATGCCCCTTTTGGGATATGCAACATTTTCTACGTTTTGGATGTGTGGAGCAGAGACCTGTAGCTTATAGACTGTCGGCTGTAGCATGGTTTAAGGGTCATTACATATAAAACCTTGTAGACATTACAACTCTTGAGACAATAATGACTTCTATATAAATAGTAATCACAGCACTAGACAACACACTGTCTATACTACATAGGTCTACTGTCCTGCCCTTATTTGTATGGTCTCTCCTCACTGAATATCTTCTGTCCCAAAATGCACAAACAAAACTTCCTCTTTGATATATCAGAGTACTTGAAAGAATGATAATCATGATGAATAGCCATTTTAATTGTTCACCATGGCTTTACTCTGTTCGTAAAACAGTTTGTTTTCAGCCACCGACTGGTTGACAGTGCTTACTGTTCAGGTTATCATTGTGGCTCTTTAAAGTCCTGGCTTTCAGGATTTCCTTTTGCGGCTGTTACAAGGTGGTTTCATATTCCAGACGTTCCTGAATAAGTGCATCGTCTTTATACTGAAGCCGAGGGGGAGTAGGTGAACATTCAAAAGCTAAAATTGCTTTGCGTAGGCTTCTATCCAACACATGTCTCTCCCAGGCTGGGTACCTGTTTCTAAACAGGTCTATTTTGATAACAGATTCTTCAATCCTCGGAGGCCTTGAGGATGGTGTAGAAGGGGCTGTAGGCCTCACTTGAAAAACTGGCATGCAGCCGTCTCTTTCTGTATATTTCTGATCGCTGGCCACACTCCTGTTATTGGACATAGATCTAAGAGTGCTTGAGGCCACCTCAGGGGGCAAGGGAAATGCAGATATTGGATCTTCACAAGCACAGCTCGGTGATTGGCCAAATCTAGGTCCATTAGGGTGAAAGAAGGCATAGTACATAAGCATAAAAACAATACCAGTTAAAAAGCTGCTAAACACTACACACAGTGCTGGAATAGCAAATGCATCCAGGATTTGGGGGGCCTTATATAAATACCACAGGGTACTCAAGGCGGTATTTTCCAGAAGGATGACAAAGTAATAAATAAATAGCCGACACCGTGTCCTTCCTTCCTTGACATTAAACCAACTAAAGATATAGATTATTCCAACCACCATATCAAACACAATCTCCTCCCACTTAGTGATGCAGAATTCTGTTTCACAATGCACAATCCAAAAGGTCATGATACACCAGTGAAGTACAATAAATATTCCAAAGTAGAGTTGGAAAACTGAAGCGAAGAGGGCAAAAGTTATCACTCTGGCAGCGATGGTGAAGAAATGCCAACAGAACTGGATGATCACAGCCATGTAACTGATGGGTTTCTTGTCATCTCTGGAATCCCTTAATGCTTTCTGATAGGATGCCAGGGCCCATGCTAAGGATACCAATGATGCAGCAGCTGTAAGACCTAGAACACAAATAAAGAACGTTGATTACAAGCACTGCAGAGAAATTTAGAAGACTCATAGATAACAACTGTTGTTTAAACACTAGTTAATAAAATATTTAAACCAACACACTGCAAAATTGTTCACAATTTAACATTTCTGATGGCTAACATTTTAGCAGAATGTTGTGGTAGACTTAATAACACATCAAAATGCATGATTTTTATTCTCAGCATGTACTTTTTCACAAACATCTTTTAGAAGCTGATAATTAGTTTGACTTGTTTTATTGTAATTTTTAATTCAAGATTATTAGTATTAACTTATGACGCAACAGGTTTTTTCTTCTTCATTCAAAAGCCTTTAATGGCCTTAATAAGGTTATTGGATCCTAAAACATTTGTTATGTACAAGGGCCTCTGCAAACTTAATTAGGTTAACTCCACATAATCTGTTCCTTTTCCTCAAAAACATCTTTATGCAATTCTTAATATTTGTGAAAAGAGATATGTTCCCACTTCAGCACACATCTCAATATCTTGCTATACAAAATCTAGTTTATAGTTTATTAAAACTCTGCTAAGATCCACCCCTCTTAATATCAGATGGTTGAAAAGCATGGATTCATGCCCTCCCCTTGGAAAATTTGTGGTTTGAGACAGCACCAATTTTGAATTTTATTTCAGACGATGGGAATGTAAGAAAACGCCTACAAATAAACATGATTTATGACCACTGTTTTAGGTGATTTTACAGAAATAATGTAATTTGTAGGACTTGCATTAATTTAATTCAGTGTGGATGGTTCAGGACAAGTGCTGGTCAATTTTGGAAGTAACATTAGAAGACAATTTTGATTAATTAGGCACGGAGGTTCATGCTTACTTCAATGTTTGCTAAGGATGTTACAAAGACCAGTACTTTTGTAACTGTAATTAGTGGGACTGGTAATCGATTAACATACACAAAGACTATTGATCCACACACTGTTCTGGAATAAAGGCAATTAGTGAACACAACATCCATACAACCACTCTGATACCTCATACAGAAATGTAAACAAGGTATGTGGGTGGATGGTCCACTTATGGAAGAATACTTTTTCCCAAAAGGATCATGTATACAAATTTTTTATGAGAGTGTAGCTTTAGTGCTGTGATGACAAACACTGTAGATGTATGCAATTGAAAAAATGTGTGCCTGGTTCAGTGGTTGTTCTCGTCACCCTTAAGGGAGCAACAGTTTTAAAAAGTTATTATGTTACCAATAAGTTATCAAAATCATAGAGTACTGCAGACTCAAATCATATAAGGATTGAATAAAAGTCTAAAGCTGGCTATACACTGTTCTATTTTTTTCATTTAACCAATAGCTTGAATGAAAAAAATAAAACAGATTAATCCATCAATGTTTACGAGCACTACTCGAGGAGCAGGCTGTTTCCTTTGTAGTGTGACAGCGGCTGCCGGCTGCTGCCAGGATACTTGAACAGAGCCAGCAGCTCATTGTCTGCAGGCTCTGTTCCTTTAAAGATTTTCCGATCAGCTCCTTCGATCAGCTGATAGAAGGATGCTGGCCAAAAGAGTGCCAACAATGGCACCCACTGTGTGATTTTCGGCCAGTTCCTGAAGAACCAGGCAACATTTGCATAATGTATGGCCAGCTTAAGATATTTTTTTTTAAAGTATGTTTAAAAAAAGTACAGTGTGGGTACAACAAATTCCAGTTAACCAAGTACTGTAGTGAGGGAAGTGCACAGGTAACACACAAAGTTCAAGCATGTGACACCATGAGAACAGTGTTCACAAATGTAACTGCAGCCCAAAGAATGTGATCACACACAAATATCATGGCACTAACAAAGTCAAGCAAAAATCATTTTATAGAAATATACAGGGTTATTCACAAAGGGTGAAGAGTTTGGAGAAGACAGGAGAGGTGAACAATCTAGACCAAAATAGCTGATTTGGAAAAATTCTCCAATTCAGCTCACTTTTCAGTTCAGCTATGTTGTCCTAGATTGTTCACTGCTCCTGCCTTCTCCAAACTCTTCACCCTTTTCTGAATAGCCCTGATATTAGTCATTATAACATGGCATGTTCTTTTACGACACCTACAACCTATTTCACAAAGCTGAAGTTTCTTGGAAGGTTAAAGGGATATTCTTTCAGCAACAAACTGACTTCCTATACTGGGTAGGTAACTGCTGCCCCCTATAAAATCAAATATACATGTTAGATCAACACTCTGCAGCTTTCTGCCTTCTATAAGGAAGTTGCCTTTATTTGTCTTATATACTATATTAAATCAATATACTGTAAAACATTTTTGAAGCCTTTGTAATGCAACCACTCCCTGGAACATTAATATGCTGTTCTCCATTTGTTCTATTTTTTTAATCACTCTTTTTTTTCATTCCATTCAGCTGATGTGTTTGGATGCAGCAGGTAAAATTTTCCAAAAGGAGAGCCACCGAAATCTGGAGCAAAACTGGGGCTGTAGTACATAGCAAGCAATATAGTTTAATTTTACTAGAGAATAAAAGATTAAATATGAGTGGGTTCTATGGGCAATGCTCTGATTTTTCTCCAGTTTTCTTGTACAATTTCAGATAAATAAGCCTGTATATTATGTTAAAGAACAAAATCCTAAGAAAAAGAGTTATGTCACCGCTACTAGGTTACATTAGCATTGTGGCCTGGCTCTGAGTTATGTGAGGGAATCTAGCATGTCAGGTCATGTGACCTCTTCATTACAAAGGCCATAGAAGGGAAGCGTGTGCATATTGGCACATAACTATGCCACAAGCAGGATTATGGAGCCAAATGCAGATTAGAAATCCACTCATCTTTAACATTTTTAAGCCCCTATCTACACCTAAGTATTGCGATAATGATAACATTTGGAGTGTGCTGCCAAAGCGCTTGAAAAACGTGTGTCTTTAGTAGCCCTTCAGTGCCATTCATTCTAATAGCACCAAAGCATGTCATGCTCATGTGGATACAAAGTCGCATGCCAGAAGCTTGCTGCTACATGCCAAGAGTTTTGATATGACACAATTTAAAAAAAGTAAGGTGCATGTACTTCTTTGGCACAATACACGCCTATGGCAGCCCATTTAATTAATAGACTGCAATGTGTGTGTAAATACATGCATACACGTGTTTCACGCGCTGTAGCGTCCCTCAGGTGTGAATAAGAAGGTTCACGCTACACTGTGAACACTGCCATGCATTGGCGATGTGGTAAGTTTTGCAATCACTAAAGAAGCAGACCACCGTACTGTGTGGGAGCAGTGGTCCGGCTCTCCAGTGCGCTGCTGGCAAAGGCAGCTTGTTAAAGTTTTAATCACAAACACACTTTAAAATATGCCATATTTTTTATGGCCTGACAATTTTTAATTCTCATATAATTTATTGGTTAGCAACTCAGTATAATCATCATATCTTCTGTATTTTACCAGTGACTGAACCCAAATGTTTTTTGGATATAGTCATAGGGATCTATTTATAAGGATGTATTTACAACTTGTTTTTCAATTCCAGTGCAAAATTCTTATCAGTAATCTATAAACCATGATAAAATATATTGTCATGAAATAAAATAAAAAAACAGGCAAAATCTAAGGCATCAGTGAAATAATTAGAGTGACGTGACACATTGTAAAACACGTGAAATGAAAATAAAAATATATGCCAGCATTTATAGAAATCCCTTTTCCAATGATTCATTATGCATTATTTCTGAGTTGCTCTGTAATGTCTAAGATGTTTCAGCTTCCTGTGAGTGGCTTCCTCAGTTCAAATAAGTGTCAGGAACGTGCTCAGCATTTATAACCAGGGGAGGAACTCAGTCACCTTAACCAAGTCATCAGGGTGCTATGAAAAGTGTCAAGGCAGATGTTGATTATTCAAGAACATGACTCAAGTTGTGAAAAGTTGTAAAAAAACAAAACATAATTTTCTAATTCACATAATCCAATCACAAATATGAGTTCAGTGTAAAAAATATCTGCTCCCAAAATGTGCAGGCTACATACAGGTCTCCAGTCTCTGCAGGTCTTTGTTACACTTTCTGTATATTTGGTGGTTATACTAGTTTTCACAAATAAACATACAATACGATTAAACATCTACCTGTAACAGTTTATGTGGTGTTAAAATTATTTATAGATCATTTTAAAATAAACAGTGAATTCTCCTCAGGCGATGTTGAACTTTTAATATACTTTCCCAATTTCATTTGCAGGAATGTTCCTACCATCACATCTCAGCTAATCTCCATTCTAAACTGCCTTCAGACCACAGTTACCAATATTGTAAAAAAGCAATAAGTATGTCAGCCTAACACAATGTCACTGTTAATGTCAGATCCATCAGAATGATTTCTTCAATAGAGAGGCTAGAAGTAATATCTCTAACTTAACAGGTAAGCCCCATACACTAGATTGAAATTTATTTCAACACTGTCTTTTAAAATATCTGTCTGCATTATTTTCAACCACTTATGCAAACTGTGTTTCTGGAAGTAAGTGAAACACGAGAAACAAGAACAATCTTCATGGTAAAGAAAGGTCCAAGCTGGGTATACCTCTTGATCGCTAAAACCATTTATGCTCCCTCCAAATGGGATAAAAACCCCATTCCTAAAGTGGAACTCCAGTCAAAACGTATTATTTTAAGCTTATATAGAGCGTGGAAGAGTTGGAATATATGAAATTATTAAAATGGCCAGCAAAAAATTTCAGAGGCACAGAGGCCCCTTTTCCGAAGGTGACTGAGGGCCTCACACTTCGTGCCCAAGGCTGGCTACACTCACTGCACCACTGTATCTATACAGCATTGTGAACCTGATGAGACAGTATCATTAGCTGGATTAGTAGATGTAGATGTACTTTAAGGGCCCTGTCACACCATCAAGTGTGCGTTCCAGTGTGTTCAGCTTCTGGAACGCAACCCGGCCAGCTCACTTTGTTTTGGGGTGGGAGGGAGTTTTTGGGGCCACCCGTGGTGCGATTGCCGACACCAGAACGTGTGGCACATTAGTGCCTGCATTCCGGTCCACTGTGATCTGCAAAAAATGCTGCATGCACTATTTTTTGCAGATCGCACTGGACCGGAACGAAGGCACTAATATGCCACGCATTCGGGTGCAAGCGATTAACTCTTGCAGTGTGCGGGTAGCCCTTTTTAAAATCCTGGAGTTCCTCGTTAAAGCGGACCTTTACACTCAAACATCAAATTCCACCAATGCATCCCTCTATGTATGATGATTAATAATAACATGTCAGGTGTACAATGCTGTGATTTTGAAATACTGACACTTGCAGAGCATTCACTTCCTGCTTTGAAAGGGCAAATGACTGCAGTTTGCCAACGCAATGCACACTGGGATTGCCTTGTCATCAGCATAGTATTGCTGGGATCTCAGGGAAAGGCATTGTCCTGCCCTGAGATGATGTGCATGGTCACATGTCCTAGTCACATGTCCTAGTCACATGTCCCAGTAATCTAGGAAATAATAGATCTAGTCATCTGCCCTTAGTAAACATGGCCACTGTCAGAAGACAGGGGAAGAAAAGAGAAATAAGGTATGCAAAGACTACAAAGCCGGCAATTAGCTAGAAGTATATGTATGTAGATTGTCATTAACTAACTCCGGGCCGGCCGTAGTAAAAAAACGGCATCTAAAGGTGTGTTTGTTGTTATTTTAAAGATATGGTTAAATGTCCGCTTTAATGCTTGTGATAGACTGCATTGTAAATGTATTTTTTTTATTTTGCCTATATTTGCACTTTAAGCTCTATATTTAAGCATAGAAATTAGTATCTGAAAGCTTATCATCATGTCACACTGTTGTTTTATATGTGTGTAAGAAAATGCCACCGTTACCTAAAACTCAAATAACTTCTCACCTACAGTTTGGTCACTTGCTGTTGTATTCTGGGACAGGAAGTATAATGAGACAAAGACAGCAAAAAATAAACTGACAGGGGTTCTAACCATTCCCTACTTTATCCAAATCTAAAAAAGTTTAAATATTCATACAATGTAACTCATCGTAGTCCACATAACTGGAGGGGTGGCAGGGGTATGTCCTTTGCCTACATGGGAAGTATGTAGACTAAACTACTATGACTTCCAGGCTCACCCATGCAGTAGCGTATAGGGGTGCTGACACTGCAGTACAGTTCGAATAAGGAAGGGGGTCAAGTCTACATCTGGGGTGGCTGTATTGGTAAAATTATAAAAAGGTTAGGAGGAGTTCCTAACCGTCCAGAAATTAAGGGGGTTATTCACAAAGCTGCAAAAGGCAGCCAAGTGAATAACCCAACCGAAGTGAAGTGAGCCAAGTCTTCTAGCAGATCCCGACCAATGAATAACAACTGGGCAGAGCCGGCTGTGACGTCATGGCCGGCTCCGGCGAGTTGTTATTGTTTAATGAAAGTTCAGTGTCTTCAGGTCATATGGGGACGCTGATCTGTCATTACATCTGGGCGAAGTCAGCTGTGAGACATGGCTGGCTCCACCCAGCTGTCATTTGTGGGGTGAAAGACCGGCCTTCGGCAGGCCTTTCGCCCCGCTTCAGCTATCACTTCGGCTCAGTTGAGCCAAAGCATATGCCTTTGGCGCGGCCGAGCCGCTCGGCCGCTTGCGTCTGTTGTACGGGCTATAGTGAATAGCCCATACAGCAGTCCTTCTATTCCACTGAACCGAAGGACTCCCACAACCGAAGTGAGCCGAAGGATCAGCCGAAGCTACGGCTGGATCCTTCTGCAGCTTTGTGAATTACCCTTTAAATGTTTTATTACTTGTTTGTAAGTGGAGTTTTCGTTTTTCAGCTTGTAAACCTGTTTCTCTTATCTTATTAAAAAGTTAGGTTGATGTTTTAGTATCCCTGTGAACAGGGATTGCTGTTGTGAACATAATATTATTCCTTAATTTCATTCTCCCTTGTCGAGGTCATAATTATACAATTTCCACATTCAGACAGAATGCTGCCATGTAGGTAATCTGTACAAAGCCAAATCAATATTCACTTCAGCAGGTAAGAAGGTCCAAATCACACAGTTTACTAAACCCTGCTGTGTTTCTGCCTACAAAGATGCGTTCAAAATTAATAAGCAGAGCTTTGACACCTCAAATGTCAGCATGTTCCACTTCATTGCTGGAACTCATAAACACCACAAAGTTCATGGTATAGGACAAGGAATAAGAGAGCTTAGTTTGTTTTCTCAAAGCAGCAAACATGTGATTTTTCATAGGCTCATGTCAAATCTGTGTCCATTATATTCAGTAGCAGGCTAGTATTTGATCATGTTAGATAACAATATATACTCTACTATTTAATATAGACCAATTCCGAGCAATAGGTGAAATTAAATAAAACGCTAATGCAAACCAGCAAAACTCTGCAACATCCCAAAAGACAGACCTTCAAATTCATTATTTAGAGCAGTTTCTGGGTAACCATAAGACAAATGTCGATGAATTTTAGATTGTAAGCCCTCAGGGGCAGGGCCCTCCTTACTATCTTGTCTTGAATTGTATTGTGATTGTAATGTCTTCCTTATATTATAAAGCGCTGCGCAAACTGTGCATGCCATGTGCACAGGTCTCAAGGATGCTGTGCTTCAACGACTGCCTGGGCGCTGGTGGCCTGAGCAAGCAATGATGTTGTGTGGCCTAGTATCACTTTACTTAAACTCCAGTCATAAGGACATCATCATCTGACTGGTCATTTTATTCAAAAATTATTCTATTTTGATCAGATCTTATTGGTTATGGAAGCCCTGCCACGAGACTCTACAGAAATCTTAGCTGCAGCAGAAGGTTGTCTGGAATTGTTTTAAAGGCTAGCAACCATAACTTAAGATATTTGCAATCCCCCATGACCTATTATCCAAACTAACAGACACAGTACAGGAAAACTCAGAACTACTGGTAAGTAAGCATCTGGTTACAATCTAACAGGACACACAATTGCCACAAATCAGCAACAGCAGACAAAATCTTGCCAAAAAGTGGCACACAACTAATAAGAAATAATAATAAAAAAACAAGACATATTAATAAATATTTCCTAAATTAAGTTGATACATTACTGGTGTAATAGTTTTTTTTTAATTTTAGGACAAAAGCTACTATTTCCATTACTAAAGACATGTCATTATTGTAAAATAAGAACTTTCCACTTCCAGAATGTTTCCACAAAAGAAAACAGATCATTTTTAACATTCTATTAATTTCTAGTGAATGCTGGTGATTAACTTGAATTATTAGTCTCTATCAATGCATGAGTGCCAAGGGAAATGAATATTCAACAACTGCTTTAATTAGATTTTAAATAATGAAATATACATTGACAGCTGAAATGATGTTGGCTGTGTTTACTGAGTGGTGCTTATATATGTGTTGGGCTTCAAAATGATAAAAATGTACCTCCAGCTTCAATGAAAAGCTTCCAGAGGTATTTTAACTGGTCACATGTGCAAATGTAGACTTTGAATAGCTTGACCCTGTTGTGATTACAGAAGGTCACTATGTATTAGTCAAACAAGCAGAATTTTATTGTCAAATGTTTTAATATGTTTGTATCTGGTAAATACGGTAGCATATTCACTAATTTTTACACTATATAGTTTAAGTTTCTTTATTTTGTCATTCATTGTAGATAATAATGAGCTTCTGCTTAAAACTGTGATCTTTTTTGGGAATTCTAGGAAACTGTCTTGATTTTAGTAGAACATTCAAGAAACTGTCACTAACACTCTTGATTGTGACTGTTTATGGATGGATGGTAGCTATAGAGGCCTCAGAACTATGAACGTATAGTGACACTACAGTAATCTTAGGAGTTAAATCTTTAAAATACATCCAAGTACCCTAACTATTAACAATTCTGTACCATATCCGTGTATCACTCAGGTGTAGATCCCCAAATCATCTCTGAATTTATGGTGACACAGTCCTTCCTTCTGGAGGGTGGCTACTTTTGATCCACCATGGTCTCGGTGTGTGTGTTAAAGTAGCTACCACTCCAAGCTCACTCCCTTGATGGACTACAATCTCAATACAAATTAGTAAACTAAACATGAGAATGTAGTACATCATGGGGAACAAAAGTATCTTCCCCCCAGAAGGAAGGTCAGAGATGATTTGAGAATCTACAGTCAAGTGATACACAAATAAGATACATTTTTGTTAATAGTTAAGGAACTTGAATGTATTTTTAAGGTTTAAGAAATGAATGACTGTGAACTTATCATAGCTTTAAAAAAAACCAATATAATCTTTCATAGTATCCTCAACTCTAAAATGATGAAAGCGGAAATCGAGTTGGTTGATTTAGATTGTTACATTACTTATAGCATTCTGTTATCAGAGAAAGGGTCTGTGATTAGGCATAGATGAACAGCTGTCCATTCTTGTTAAACAGATGGATGGTTTCCATCCTGGTTTCCCTGATTCCTCAGTGGCATTATGTGAAGCATGTACAGTGGGTAGTTTTTTTTTAATATTCTCCTTAGAAAATAGAATGATGGGCACCAACTCACAGATTTTCAAGCAACTTAGAAAAGCTCAATGTCTAATAATAAATGTTTAGAGATTACTTACCTGACTGTCCCACGCCTGATGTGTTCACATATATATTTCCATCGTGTACAAGGAAAATTTCCCTGCACATGATTGGGTATTCAAAGTAAACATAGCTGCCCTGTATGCATTAAATGTAGTAAACATTCACTTTGCTAGGTGAGCATGCTCTGCTGCCTTATTAAATCAGCCCCAGTGCATAAGAAAACAATCCTCATTTACTGACACCAGCTCATTTTACTTATTGACTTAGAGCAGCTAAAGATTATAACTGGTGTACTGCATATTTATATATATTTATATAATATGTTAATAGATTCTTTCAGGCACACACACAGGAAATTTGTTAATCTAAACAACTGCTAAGCTAAACAACTGTTGACAGAAAGCTTGTTTCTCACAATGGGCAAAAGGGGTAGAGTGCCTTCTAAACAGACCACACAGGTTTTCTGACAATGGTATAGCTGCTCTCTATTGTTTTTCCATTATTTGTATCTAGCTTGCACACAATGGGATATTGTTTTAGGGAAACTTTATGTAAACAGCACGCCTAGGTTGGTCAGCCTCATTGGTACCTGACTGACTGTTGATGGCATTTATGGTACTTTGCTGCCATCTACAGTTGAAAAAAGTGAAATAAACCTGTCACAGATTTTAACAGAAGTATTAAGGGGCAACGCCCACAATTGGGCTACTAACTTTTCTGAATAAAAAGGGGACTTTGGGGCTTCAAAGGGGACTTTGTCATGGAACTATGACCAAGAATAACTTCAGGAGGACATCACTGAAACACAGGACTCTAAGAGAGACTGCAACCAAAAGCCATTTTGCTGCGAACGCTTAACTGCCACAAAGTCCTGTTTGAATATGTCATTTGCAACTGGAAGCTAAGTATCTTTAGTGTATTCTCGTCTAGAAACTATTCCATGTACTAGAAAGGATAGATTCGTGGGTGCATATGTGTGTATGTTTGTTTGTAGTTAGCCTTATGTTTGTTTGATACTGTTTTTCCTGTAACTAAGTTTGTGCACACAGAATTTTTGCATAGTAAAGTACATTAAATACTACTGGGGTCAGTTTCCCTGACCTTTTCTACAAGAATCAGACAACAAATATCTGTAAAGTTTTGCCTAGTATTACAGACCATTTCAATAATTTGGTCATGTAGCAGTTAACATTTTGAGACCTATTTATAAAGCAGCAGTATGTCCTAATTTTAACAATTTTATCGATTTTCTAAAAATGAAACAGTAGCCCCATAAAAGGTGTATTAATTGTGTACTGTTTGGGAGAAGCAATGTGATACCATTTCAGTAGTACCGACTACTCCTGAATAAATAAATGAATACATGGAAAATTAAAGTAGTATTAAGCTCTCAAAACTTTTTGTCAATAATAAATCCAGATCAAACAAATATGCATTACCAAGCAAAGTATTTCTTTATATTTTTGCCCAAACATTTACAGTCATCATGATTACAAAGAGCTGGCTCAAACTCTCTTAGCACAGCTTCCCTGAACTTCGTGTTGTGGCATCACCAGGGAAAGAGCAGTCTCAAGCACCTGGCCATTTACTAGCTTGGAGAAGGGAGAATGGAGGTGAGGTGAACAGGGAGAAGGGAAGTGCCTTGCTGTGTCTTTGTGTTTGTGGAGACAAAACAGCTCACTAACATACAAAAGTGTGGCTCCATAGGACCTTGCAAGAGAAAGGAGCCTCCCTAAAACAGGATATCAGGGCCAGTGCTCGGGGACCAGCTGATTCTGCCAGAAACTAAAACTTTTAAACATCTAGGAATAGCATTCATAAAAAGTCATTTACTTAGCATTTAAAATAGCTTAAAAACCCATTGACCTTAATATCACCTTAAAGAGGAACTCTACCCATATCGTCAAAATAACAAAAAACACACCTTTAGAAATGTTTAGTAATGACGGCAATCTACAAACAGATACTTCTAGATAATTACAGGCTTTTTATTGTTTGCATACCTTATTTTGCTTTTCTTCCCCAGTCTTCAGACAGTGGTCATTTTAACTTTGGGCTGGTTACTAGATCTCTCTTTACTTCCTAGAACTCTGGCACATGTAAATAGGACATGTGACCACGCACATCATCCCTGGGGAGGAAAATTCCTTTCCCTGAGATCTCATGAGATTACAGATTTCCCAGCAATGCTCTGCTGATGTAAACTTCCCAGGATGCAATGCTTGGGTATAATTACATCATTTGTGCCAAAGTGGACGAGAAAGTGGAAAAAAAAATTGTAAGTAAAATAATAACAGGTGTGTTTAGCTAATAAATGAATGTAAGATGATTTCATATCAGCTTGCAGAGCTGTAAGCTGATGTGATTTTTAGTCAAAAGGGGTAAAGGTCCAAAAGGAGGTGTCACCTTGAGTCTTAAAATATTTGTTTTGCTTTTGTAATCTAAATTAAAAAAATTGGAGCTATTACGTATATAGTAGATATGGGCAATATTTCCCTTCTCTTTTTTTCAGCTACAAAATATCACTGTACCATTTTTACATTGAGAAAACAGCAAAGCTGAAATAATTTAAAGCCTGTAAAAAAACACTAAACACAAACACTTCAGTGCGGGCAGAAAAGGATGCAGATACTTCACCCTGCTTATGGTCAACACTCAAGTTTATTATGTACTTACCCACCACTAATATAGTACGCACTCACTTTACTTAGTACATTATAAACATATCGAGTAACCTGTATCTGTAAACTGTATCTGTATACACACAGTCAGTACTAAACTGTTATTAATAGTATCAACATTGTATTCATGTGCAGAGCTAGAATAAAAAGCTATCAAAGTATTTTTTACCATAAGTAAACCTGTTATTAGTGTAAGCTTAGGTGCCAGTCAGCCTACTGAGTAAAATATGCATATACAGCCCATGGTAAGTGGAGTAGAAAGAATCCACTGGCACCAGAGAAATAGGCTTGTTTAAATCATGGCCAGTATCATAGTGATAAAGGGCAGGGATTATAAAAAAAAAAAATATGATTGGGGAGAGGTGGAGCAGAGGTAGGTACAAAGTCTGTGATGTCATCTTCTATTGGCAAGCAACTTAATGTGACACCATGTTGTAAAGGGGGGTGGCAACAAGAAGGATCAAAGGTGGGCTCGGACTGCAGTGGTGAATCACCACTCTCCACAAGGGGAAGAGGCAACTTGGAGGCTTCCATGACAGACTCAAGTAAAAAAAATTGTGTAAATGTTTATTTTGCTTTTTAATTCTGAATGAAAGAGAGACGGGTGGGTGGGATTTTTTTTGCCTGTGCATAGGCTTTACGTCTGTTTCAATATCCTCATCATATAAATGGTCCAGTGTCTGAGCCTACACAAATGAAGTATTTTCTTGTTACATGTTTGAAGTACCACCTTTTTTCAAAATCTACTGTTGTTCCCTGAAACAACGCAAATAACAACGCAAATAATTTCTGCTGGAGCTGTCTGCGATGGCATACACAAGACTTAGATGAAAGGTACAAAGAGTCGACCTTCTGTTTTACGCACAGCTGCAATATTTGTTGGATAGCTTTAGCATTTCATAAATGACATTGATTATGCCGAGAGTTGCTCTTTAAGAAAAAGATTGTTTGGCAGTTGTTTTATTAGTGAATTTTTGACCGTTGCCTAACATCTATGTGAAATTGATTTACAAAATTCAGACACGGTGTTAAAACTGCTCTATTTCTTTGAATCTCACCTGTCCAGGTATTTGAAATAGTCAAATGTACGTACATACACCTGCATATCAGTATCTTCTTGTTCTCTACTCTCCTCCAACAGATATCGCAGACATATGGTAATATAAGGTTACCTGGCCTTGTAAAGAATCAAGCTGTTTCTTTTTTGGAAGCGTTTTATGAAAGGCATCATTACTAATATGCCAGGCTAACTATACTAATTAAAAATATGTTTTTCCCACTACAGAGTACTGAGGGACCCAAATTCTAATTCTAAAAATGTTTAGGGTATCATTTACACGTTACAGCCAGCTGGTGGTGTTTATTTGCACCAGAGGGGCAAGATGTCTCCTACAGATGAAGATCATGTGGATTGTTAAATGCTGCAAAGTTTCTGCCTAATATAGAGTTCTATGATAACCTGTGAAGCAGCTGTATGTGCATTTACTCCCACAAGGTAGCAGTGATTAGCACTACTACTAACAACCTAATCTGGATTTTGTTTGTTTGACTCTTGGCGTTCTTTTTCTTTTTTTGCTGGCATGCTTTTCAAGAACTAATTGCAGTTGTGTTGCTATAGCAGCTGATCTGATACTGCTCACCCAGTGGAAGCTAGGTACAGACAAAAAAGGTATAACTTTATCCTGTTAGCATAGAAAAAAAAAACAAAAAACAGAAGTATTTATCTAGAAATTTTCTATTGCTATGCAATTCTTACTTGCAGAGTCTAGAACTACATGTCATCAAAGTAAAACCAAGATGGGTCTTGCAGTGGAAGATCAACCTGGTCTGGCATATTCTGAAATCACATGCCGATTACAATATATTTATTGTAATCGTGTTTACAATATATTTTTTTACCTTACTGGACCCTTTTCAGTTATGTGTTTTAAGTATGATTATAATACTGTACTTGTTCTCATATATTACAATATGTCCAAATGAAAATCTGGAACATAATCGGCCTGATCTCTTCAAGTCTTACTCAGTTTTGTTAAAACCCTATCCAGTTATTAAACTCTACTTATAAGTTGAAAATGGATGATCATTTCTCACCTACAATAACAAGCATTTTAAAATCTAAAACTGGAAAATGCTATTCCCCATCCATATTTATTCAAACTCCTTGCGTATCTTTCCATGAGTGCACAAAACTAAAACTGCTTATTTTGAGTCAAGCCTTATTCTCAAAATAGATACAGCTATCATTTAAGTACTTCTATTAGCAAGAAATACATAATCCCAAAATGTTGCTTGACCCTGGTATTTGATATGTTTCTGCGTGTACAGAGACTTTTTGGTTACCCCAAGAAACTGACAGTGAGAGCTCTCATTATTATGTTTTATTTTAATAATAATGATAAATGGTGTTATTAGTTTTTCTATATGATGATGCCAAAACGATTTTTTAAAGGAAATACAAGGTGGCAATTTTTACCTGCTAAACACTGTTCTTACTTGCGACTAGGTTGGTTTACACATGATCTGCAGATCAACCAGTTGGTAGGTTCTTAGGTGCCTCCAACTCTTTATTGCACTCGGAGGCCACTGCCAACAAAAGATAGTTCTGCACATATGAGACATCTTGTCATTAGTACTTATGCTTTTAAGGAGGAGATATATATACTGGTACATGTAACTCCTACAAAGAGTTCTGAAGATCCTCCAGTTTCTGAATCAGCTAGTGTATTAAGGCCTGTGAAATCTCAGATCCAAAATTTTATTTGGTAAGGGTTGATTGGTCTTAGCACAGTTTTGTACTTTGTTTTCTTTAATTAATAAAGGCATATCTGCTATATTAAGCCAACACTACAAGATTCCAAAAGGTAGGCCACATGGTCTTTAAATGTTACACTGTTGTGTTGTTAATATGCTCCATCGGTCTATCGGTCACATTAAAATATTTTCATAACTGGAGTCCAATCTGTATTTCTGGCCTTGTTTACCAATACTCTCCAAACCACACTGTCCAGCCTTCCACTGATCTGCTATAATTTTACATTGCCATAACCTGGTCCTATACATTGCTATAATATGTCTCATAGGTAATACTTCAACAGTTCCACCTAACATATACAGGTGAAACTCGAATAATTAGAATATCGTGCAAAGTTCATTTATTTCACTAATGCAACTTAAAAGATGAAACTAATATATGAGATAGACTCATTACATGCAAAGCAAGATAATTCAAGCCGTGATTTGTCATAATTGTGATGAATATGGCTTACAGCTCATGAAAACCCCAAGAACCCCAAATCCACAACCTCAAAAAAGTAGATTATTACATGCAATCAATAAAACAAGGATTGTACATAGAACAATATCGGACCTCTGAAAAGTATAAGCATGCATATGTACTCAGTACTTGGTTTGGGCCCCTTTTGCAGCACTTACTGCAATCACTTTTGCACGATATTCTAATTATTCGAGTTTCACCTGTATCTTCTAAATGCCCTATGCATGTTACCCTCTACCCTGGTACTTTACCATCCAGTATCCATTACTTGTAGCTGCTTCTTCCTTCCTTGCCTTGTTTAGCTAGTGTTTCTCTACCAGTTACACTGTAGACCTATTTGGGTAGGGCTCCATTCTCCTTTTGGTTTTAGTTTAAGTAAATGCTTGGAATTGTACATATTCTCTTTAATAACCAGGAATACTGCTACATATGGTGTTTGTCTGTGAATACATAGAAGTATGCAGACTGCTTAGCTCGCCAATGCTTTAAAGGTAATTTATGTTTGTTGACTCCATAAAAAAAGTGAAATGAGGAACCTGGATGACCTGAAGGGGAGATGAGAACCAGTTCTCGGTTTCCTCTAATAGTTATTTGTCCATATATAAAACACAATAAGACTAGGCATTAAATTATAAGCCAATAAACACTGACAGCATTTCCACCAATCCAGGCCTGCATGATTGTGTTATGTCATTCAAATAATTTTAAAGCTTTGGTGACATGTAATGATCATACGGCAACGTACTTACTAGAGGATAACCTCTGTGTCTCTAAGACACACTCTTGTAATACAAAGCTCCCTGGTAATTGGCTAACATAAATGATTTCCTGCCATGTTTGATGAACATGATGCAGAAATCATTTGTCCTTTAAGGTGTCCTGTGAGGCACAAGAGAAGAATCTAAGTCTATCCAATGTGGCTTTGATAGGGAAGTAATTAACGTTACAGGCTGAGCTGTCCACAAGTTTGAACCAGATAACAATATAATTGACTGTAATGGTCCCAGTTCTGAAGGACAAAAATCAAAAGATAAATGTGACTGTAACTAAATTTGTCCTAGGTAATTTTATACTGACTTTTGACTATTAGAACTAGGCCAGGAAATATTTTCTCGTAGAGGAGGAGCTCTGTAAAATAATTTTTATTGTTACTACTTCAAGTGGCTTTTTGTTATCAAAAGCTTTTAAATGAAACTATTTAACAGCTTTAGAGTGCTTCTGTCATTAAAAACTAGGACAGTGCCCGGTGACCACTTATATGGACAGTTTCATAATTTGGTAACTGTATTGTACTGCACCAAAGACTGTTTATAGCACCTCACTTTAGAAATAATCTCAGGAGATCAGGATCCTGGTTAGCCATGTCATGAGGAACAGAGGACAACAGGTATCTTGTTCTAAAGCAGGGGTGGGGAACCTCCGACCCTCCAGCTGTGGTGAAAGTACAAATCCCATGAGGTGTTGCTAGATTCTCACAGCCACAGCCATGACTCCCAAAGACAAATGCATCATGGGATTTGTAGTTTCACCACAGCTGGAGGGCCAGAGGTTCCCCACACCTGTTCTAAAGGATGATTTTGCCCAGCACAAGTGAGGAAGTTATTCAGTCATAGACAATGCATTTGCAAGGAATGCAAATAGAAGAAAATAAATGGTGTTGCTCTAACAAAGTAGAGTCATGACCATGTCTGTAAATGAAACTTAAAGGAGGACTATGAGGTGAGTCAAAATCACTCATCCTCATAGTTCGAGCTGACGAGTGACAATGAAACTGTCACATGTCGGCTCAATAGATCCGGAAGTGAGCGAACACATTTCTCGATCATCTCCCTGCAAAGAGCGGTGACTGTCAGTCACGGCTCCCTGCAGAGATTGCCCCCCTCCCTGCTCCGCTCCTCCAGCGCTGACTGGAGGAATGGATGGGGGAGGGGGCTGGCACAGCTGTCATTCACGCAGCTGGGTGGATCTCAACAGCATTGTCGGGATCTGTCCCGGCTGCGGTGGTCTCAGTGGGTGGGCTTGCGATGATCGCAAGTACGATCTGCCTGTCCAAGATGGGCAGATCGTACAAGCTTTTAATTAGCTTACAACCATCCCAAGACAAAAGTCTTGGGATGGTTGTAATGCTGGGCACACACCTTACAATCATGGCAAGACTTTTGTCTTGCCATGGTTGTAAGGTAATTAAGAAAACGTACGATCTGCCTATCTTGGACAGGCAGATCGTACTTGCGATGATCGCAAGCCGCGCCCCCCTGAGGGGCGGGCTTCCAATGACCGCAATGCCGAACGGGCAGTGTGCGCTTGCGCATACCGGCCCGTCCGGCTTTTATCTTACGAACATGCTACACACCCGCCGAACATCGTACGATGCTCGGCGGGTTTTCAAACATGTTCGTAAGTTAAGAGTCATGCGACTTTACAGTAGTAGAGGTCGCACGGCTTCCACACACCTTACGATAATCGTTCGATCGCTGGATTTCCCGCGATTATTGTATGATTATCGTAAGGTGTGTGGGCACCCTAAGGTGTATGGGCACCTTTAGACTCATCAGTTCGAAACATGTAGCATTCATTACTAAATTTAACCTGCAACAGCAACATCGATGGCACTCGTTATCTACAAATACAAAGATTAAAGACTTCTCTTCAAGACCAAACACCTGACACCAATACCAATATATATCTGCTAGTTGGCAGCCTGCACAAACTGTGCTAACATAGTTTTAAACTTTCAAACTTGTTTTTCAGTAATTAATCTAGATGAAACAAATATACAGTAAATTGCCCAGCAAAGTATTTCTTTACATTTTTGCCCAACTACTTACAATCATTATGTTTTCAAACAGCTGACTCCAACTCTCTTAGCTCAGCTTCCCAGAACTTCCTGTCCAGTACAAGATCACAATGGAGAGCACAGTCTCCAGCAGCCAGCCAACTACTATCATGGAGAAGGATGGAGGGAGGGAGCCTGGGGAGGGGATTGACTTGATCTGCTGTGCCTGTGTATTTGTGGAGACACACACAGCTTACTAGCACACAGCTTACTAGCACACACAAGGGTGGCTCCATAGGACACGACAAGGGAAAGGAGCGACTCTAAAACAAGATGTATGGGCCTGTGCCCAGGGGACCAACTGATTCTGCAGAAAACAAACTTTTAAACACTAAGGCCTGGTTCACACCTGGGCGTTTTACAGCGCGTTCCTACGCGCTGTAAAACGCTCAACATGTGAAAACCAATGATTGCCTATGGGCATGGTTCCCAAGTATATATTTTTTTAAAATAGAGAAAATAAAGGAAAAAAATAAAAATAAATCATAACGCCAGTGAAACATGCGTTTCACTGAACGGAAAAACGCGCTAAAAAACATGAAAAAAACGAGCTGAAAAAATATGCTCAGGTGTGAACCCAGCCTAAGAAGCAGCATTCATTGTAAGTGATATAAATGTGGATCATAAAATTGCGTAAATGTGGATCATTACCACAGGGGAGGACCAAGGCACAGTTAACAAACAAGATCTTTGACCATTTTAACCACTTGAAGACCGCAGTGTTTACATCCCCTTCTTGGCCAGCCCATTTTTCAGTATTCAGCACTGCAGTACTTTGACTGACATTTATTTATACAACGCTGTACAACGCTGTACTGAAATGAATTTTATACCATTTTTTTGGGGACAGACAGAGCTTTCTTTTGATGGTATTTATTCACCACTAGGGTATTTATTTTTTACTAACAAAGAAAGTACCGTACATTTTGAAAAAAACAACCCATGAAATGTTATGAAACATTTATTATTACCCAAGTTTTTGGTAAATATAAAAGATGGGCTCATGTTGGGTAAATAGACACCAAACATGTCAAGCCTTAAAATTACGTGCGCCCGTAAATCGCAAAAAACTATCACACCCAAAATTGTCCAGTCGGCGCTTTAAAAGCTTTTACCGCTCATCAGTTTAGTGTTAACAGTGATTGATGGTCCAAGAATTATTACTCTCACTCCGACATTTGTGGCGATATGTAACATGTGCACACAATGGGCGCAATCGTCATTTTCGCACGTAGGTGCACCTGACACATGTTTGCATGTGCATGTGGGGGCCTTTAACCACTTGATGACCGGTGTGTTAAACCCCCTTCCTGTCCAGGCCATTTTTCAGTATTCAGCGCTGTGGCATTCCCATGGACCGAGAGCCCAACAGTTGCAGGAGAGAAGAGGGGAACCGGCGGCATACCTTATTCTGCTGGGTGAACGTCCCCTCCTCTCTCTGTCGGCGTCCAATTCAAAGATGGCCACCAGCAGGTATCACCAAGATGGTTGTGCATGCGCAATGACGTCACAGCTGTATCCGCTCCGGGTGACACCCGACCTCGGAACGCCCCGGCCCCAGACATTCCTCTTAATCAGCCCCTCAGGAATTGGTTTGGTCAGATAAATATTCACAACCTGGAGTTTAATGCTCCTAAACTGCTTGCTGGAGCCTCCTCCCAGCAACAGGTAGAAGCCATTAACCCAACAGACTTAAGGAATACCTGCAGAACAATGTAATTTCTGGCTTGTTACAGCCCAGCAGTAAAAACATTCTAAATTTATTAGGGACACAACTACATAAGGCTGGGTCCCTGCAGATATTTGCAAACGATGAATAAATGAAATGCATTAACTGTGGTCTAGATTTTGCTTGACATTTATGACCCATATTAGCTCCATAACATGGATTCATGCATGCACATGCTATATTTGATGCATTTCAGGCTAAAGTACATGTGGATGTCTGTTGAGGCAACATGTAGCTCCAAGTAGGTAGCTATTTTGTACAGTGTACCTCACTACCCCCATTCCGCCCCCTTCCAGAAATACCACTGTACTTGTGGTGAATCAAATAGGGATGTCGCTCTTTTGGTCCTTCCTGCATCATAGGAGCAGCTTCATTTGTTTCATATTTCGAGGATTTAATTTATATTGGTTGACTGCATTCATAAAGACTCTGAGATATGTCCACAGTATGTAACCTTATCTTTAATATTTTCAATTAGGTTGTTAAAGCAGACTATCACACAAAAATAGGTTTCACCATTCGATCTGACCATGCGTCATGTTAAACCCTAAATATGGGTTTAACATGAAACATGGTCAGAAAGGTAAACTTTAACATAATGTGACTAAACTTTGCAGCAGTTTTTATAACTGTGAGACAATAGTGATGTAGCCCTGGCCTTACAGATATATCCAGGGAAGGCTACATCACCAGTGCCAACGGGAAATCTCTTTAATCTCTGTCTGTAAACTGCAGAATCTCACAAGATCTCAGGGGAAAGGCATTTTTCCCTTGAGAGGATGTTCACTGTCACATGTTCCAGAAGGCAAACCCAGAGTTCCAGGATGTAAAGGGAAATTAATGAATCTGCCTTTAGTGAAAATGGCCACTGTGAGAAGAATTGGGAGGAAAACAAAAATAAGGTATGCAAAGAATTAAAAGCCTGCAATTCTCTATAGGTATATGTTTGTAGATTGCCATCACTAAATATTTCTAAAGGTGCCTTTGTTGCCATTTTTAAGATAAGGGTGAAGTTCCTCTTAAAAAGATTTCGGCAACTTTACTGCCTACTTTCTGTTAATACTGTGCTTATTATCTCTAATAAATAAAAACTATACATTATTACAAACAAAAATACAATAGAGCTTTCTTGTAATCAGATTTATATGTGGCTAAGCAAGTAATTCTAATTTTTACCAACTTTTAAACTCGCTAGCCAAAAACTCAAGGTCCCACCAAAAGTCTTATTCTGATTTTTTCTTTGTCAAACTACTGCTAATGCTGCAAAAGACAAGTGTTAATAAATCATAGCATTTTTGTATAAATGTAGAACACAGTACTTTGACTGCCACAAACACTGTGAAATAGACCATTTACATGATGCATTATTATTTAATTTGCATCATTAGTAGGCTAGTACCCATGAGTACATTACAGTGGTTGCAGTTCACTGGTGTGGCAGCATAGTACAATATTATTGGCAGGTAGCCCAGCACATAGGCCTTTGTCATTCATAATAAGTACATCAGAGAGGCTCCTGTCTGCGTGGTGCTATACAGAGGAGTTCTGTTCAATTTACACCTGCTAAAGAATGCTTTAATTATGTGCATTATAAAGTTGTTATGTTACAAGATGTTTAGCACTGTGTACCTCTCACTCCTTCACACCTTACCTTGCTTGGTGATAAAACTTATTCTGTTCTTTGTCTTTTGTTACACTTGTGTGTCACCACTCATTTCTCCATTGTAAAATATGAATCAGTGTTAATTTACTGAATAATACTGTTGAAACATCATTAAGGTCATTTAAAAGCATTTAAAAAGGATTTAGAAAACCATCCATATACTTTAGAGGGTGGCCAGATGTGCAAGCATGATTCATCCTCAGGCTAATGTCTCTGCAGAATACTGCACCGGAAACATAGATGTCTATCCTAACCAAGTATACATGTTTGTGTCAATATAAAGAGGGCGAGAAAGGAGAAGGTAGAGGAATGCTGGCGCCGCTTATCACAGTGGAATAATGTCATGAATACGGATCTTCTAATCTGTCTGATTATGCCCCCCCCCCCCCCTCACCATCATGTAAGCCATTCTTGTCTGCCTGCTGATGATATTTAATGTCTGTTGGTACCTTAAAGGAAAATGGCAGTGAGAGAAATATGCAGGCTACCGTTTTTGACTGCTACTTCTGGAAATGCTAACTGCCTGGCTGCCATGCTAACCCAATTAATTTAATATATTGCTTTAATTACCTTAAAGCCCATCACATTTATTGGACAAAGGGCAGACCAGTGGGTGGGCTCTAAATGCAAGCTATGATTTGAATTTGTATAATGGACATCTCTAAGTTTTCCACAGCATGCCTGTAGTCTGTGCACGGCCTCTTTTAGAGTGGCCAACCCTTCGCAACCTGCCTAAATGGCAGGATGGGACAGATGTTGGACGCGCGGTCCCATGAGGGAGTCATAACCTGCAGTACCTTTGTCAAATGGGCATGGTTATTGTCTACGAATTAGGGTGGGTATCAGGGGCGTAACTAGAAATCACAGGGCCCCATAGCAAAATTTTGTATGGGGCCCCGTGATTGCTAGTCATGCCACTTGCAGAGCCCCAGAGGAGAGTGACTCTGCAGAGCCCACCATAGAGTCTCTGAAGTGGGCTCTGCAGGGTCTGAGATCTCTTACCTGTCAGCTTTGTGGTCGCCGGGCCCCGACTCCTGTTCCGTCCCCGTGCCCCGCCTCCTCTGCTATCGACGGGCCCCGCCTTCTCTTACATCACTTGCCCC
>NW_017306701.1:692178-744673 GCF_000935625.1 Nanorana parkeri
GGTGGGTATATATTCTAAGTACTACACAGACTGAGGATAACACTTTAGGGAAAACCCCACTTTTGTTTAAGAAAAAAATTATATATAAAATTGTTACAGAAACCATTTTGTCATTTATTGTTTTTAAAATGTACATTTCGGTTTGCAGCCTTTGTAATTTTCCTAAAATGTCAAGAAATGCAAATGTCACCTCTTTGCAATATGGCAACCCGGAGGTGTCCTGTACACTGTTGGTGTGCAGAATGCTTGCAGAAATCTCATTTGCTGTTTGTGTGACCCGCTCTTTTTTTTCCAATAGACTTTTATTACATTTTAACAGTTATATCACATCAACATGACAAGAAGGGAAACACAATCCGAATCCAAGCATCAGTAAAGGAAAAAGAAACATAGCCATAACGTGACAAAGTAATCAAGTATTACTCATCAATCATACTTGATGTTGAAAAACTATATATAAACAACAAAAAGAGAAACACAGTAGTGGCCCAATGCCACAAGATCGAGGAGGGGGGGGGGGGCACATGCTCATGGTCAAAGCATCTAGTCACCCTGATGAGAGTCACTTAAACAAATATGTAGAATATAATAATAATAATATGTTTATAGAAATAAACACGTTTATAAAAATCTGAACTAAAGGAAATTTCAGGGCTCCTTATCCCCAATAAGATAATCAGCTCTCACCCACTTATGCAGTTACAGTCATTGTGAAGAAATTAGTCTTTAAAGTTCACAACAGAGACACTGAAATTACCTTTATTTCCTTTTATTTTTTATGGGGACAGAATCATGGCAGCTTGCCAGCATTCTGATGTAAACACACATCAGATTCTAAGCTGTTAGAAACCAAATGAAACCTCTCTTGTTTTTGCTGAGGATTACTTCACAGTACATAATGCTAGAGAGGTCAGTGATGGCTTAGAATATGTAAATACTTTAATGTCTTTGGTTTGCACTTCAGGTTGGACCAGTCCAGGTCTCCAATGTCAAGTTACGAATTGTACAGACATGTGTCTCTTTGTTATTTTACTCAGCAGATTGTTAATATAATAGTTCATTGTACACAGTGGCTTAGTTCCGTTAGTGCTCCACTTATCAGAACAATGTTTTCTTCATGGAGAACATGTAGAAACTATACTGTTCCGATTTACAGAAAAATTACACTTCTACTGCATTTTACCGATATAATAGTTATCTGCAGTACCATGTCTGCAACTTTCACAGAGCTCCACACATTGGAAATCTAGTAATATACTTTATTCCAAACCAAATCCCTAATATATTGGCTTACATCTCTATCTACAGTTGTCATAGGAGCTCCAGTAAATACAAAACCATTTAAGAAGATGATTCTGTACAGCTGCCTTTGAAGGAGCTTTAATCTCTAAAAGAACCGATTTATATTAAATTTGTCTTTTCATTTTGCTCTCACACAGTTGAATGTTCGTCTTCAGTGACAATATGAAAAGGAACAGAGCTATGTCTGTTCACTGTAGGGTGAATTCATAGCTCAGTATTATTTTATAGATATAGTGGTGGCTCTTTTCAACTGAACATGGTAATAAGAAAAAGTTTCAATTCTTCTTTACCCAAATTATTCTCTTGCCGTCTCTATGATTCTTGGTGCTAGCCAGAATCTTCTTTGTGCTGTAAATATAAATTCTATTCTTTATTAAGCCCATGTTCCTTTTGGGCTCTGTTGTTTTCAATTCAGTTAAACTGCAATTATATGTGGCATTCATGAAGAATGAACTACAACAGTGTACACAAGTGTAAGGAGTTAGCCTTATTAATATTTGTTAGTGGCACCCTAAATGCGACGAGCAAGACGCAAGTCTTGGCACACACAATAACGAGTGGTCAAAAAATGCTCAAAGCTCACAGCTCAAACTGCTGCATGAGCTTCTATGTCACGTTTCCCATGTGTAGGGAAGCCCAATGAAAACTCACCAAAATGCATAGCACATTCACAAATGCACCTTGTAAGAATGAGAGCTAAAGCCAGGCATGTCATGGCAATACCAAAGCAAGCCATACCTGTGGCAATTTTTGGTCAATTTCATCCACTTTCTATTCACAGTGAATAGCACAAATAATCCCCAGAAACTATCCAATCTACCAGCCACAAGTTCAATTGACCATCTGAATTCGGTTGATCGTGAAGGCAAAACTGGGCATTAAATTGACAGATTCAATACAGTTTTTTGAAAGATTAAAGGGCCATTAGATTAGCCATCTGAATGGCTATGGGGGTTATCTCCTTTGGAGCAAATAGTGTATCATGTATGTGTATGATGAAACACATACTTTTAGGCATTTGTTTTTATTGAACATTTTTTGATACATATGTATACATAAACAGTTCTACTTTTATTCAATTTTGTAAGTGGCTGTGTTTTGGCACCTTTAAAGCCCCAATCTACTCACCTTTGATTTTTGTAAGAGTAACATAAGCAGTTGATAAAAAAAGGAAACAAAATCACTAAAATTTGTGTTAATAAATAACGCACTGCAGCACAGAGCAGTGCATGTTACAACACATACACATGGAGAGACAGATGCTTTTTTTTAGGGATGCACCGATATATCGGCCGCCGAAACATATCGGCCGAAAATGGCACTTTTGGCATAATGTCGAAAGTGCCAAATATAAAAAAAATGGAAAAAATAAAAACATTTTCGGTATCGGTTTCGGTTTCTGCCTGACATTTTTTTTTATTTCGGTTTCGTTTCGGTTTTAAAATTTCCATTTGGGTGCACCTCTACTTTTTTTCCAAGGGAGCTCAAAAGCCTGTAGTAATACAACACTTATTCCATTGTTGGAGCCAACCAGGTTATGGTGATATATCCATCGATATCTGGAGACTAGGGTTACAAAGATCTATATAATAGCAATGGTAATGATTGTGTGTTCTAGTATAAAGCAGCAGTGAAATCTTATATATAATTTTATATAATTGTAAGTATATGCTGTACGTCTATCGGGGATTAAACTAACCCTGTTGCTTTGCCCTGGCTAAAACACAGGTTTGCTTTAAAGTAAGTTTTCCTGGATTCGATGGGCATGAGCAATCACATGACTTTAAATACCATTTATATCCCCACACTGCACTTGTTGTCATGTGTTTTTGAAATGCAGTATAAAAAAAATTGTAGGTTGGATGCTTTAGCGTATTCTGAACTACCAGTATAGTATGTAAACCTAATTAATAATATGGAATGCATCTCTGCTCAATAAGCTGCTTTGATTGGTTTTGTCTTTGTGAAACCACTTCTCTCTTTCTGTTACATATCAACACTTACTTATGTAGTTCATTTAAGTAGCGAAGCAGCAGCCAAGTAACATAATTTGTTGAAGAAAAATGCAAATAAGTTGGGGAAACCTTAACAAAAGCACTTCAGGCAAGAATTTTTCAATCCATAAATACATTTGGTTGATGATTTGTAACAGGCAAATATCCCACAGGGAAAGTACACTCAGCACTCTCTGAGCCTTAAATGTCTTTAGGTACAGGATGTTGTGACTAGAATTACAACAAAATCATAATGCTATGCAAATATCTGCAATATAATAAGAACACTCTCTGCTTTTGCAATTTTCTTACATACAAAATAGTGTGTATTGACTGCATGTATTTATTACTGACACTTTCAGACAATTTCCAAACAGTACAACATGTATTTTTATGTGCGAACCATTTAAGAAAAAATAAGCGATGAATGAATGCACTGTTTTTCTCGCTTTTAAAATCATGCTGCCCTGTATTTAGGGCTGTCAACTGTCCCTAAATAGCAAGGAAGTTATAATATTATGTTGGTCCATTCCCAAATGTTTTCCTCAGCCTGACATCCCCAATTAATTTGAAACATCAAGGCCAATGCTTACCTTATGCTTAAATATATTGGTTAAAAGAGAACTATAGCCAAACCCTTTTCTTTTTACTTTAGTTCTCTTTTGGGTCACAGGAGTACATTTACTAATGTACTCCTGTGACCCAAAGTCAGCTATATGCTGACAGCGCAGAGCTGTGCAGCAGCCAAGAAAGATTTCGATAATATTGTCAGGGTCCACCTTGCTGCCTGATTGACAGCTGGATCTTTAGAGCCAGAGCCAGCTGGGCCTGTCCTTTACACTGTCTGCCACTCCAATGAGTGCTGGAGGAGGCAATCCCTGCGTGTAGCGGTGACTGCTAGTCACCGCTCTTTGCAGGGTGGTGCCATGAGCTGAGCGATCAGTGATTTGCCACTAAGTTCCTGAGCTATAGAGCTGGCAAATGACAGCTGCAGTGTTACATGCCAGCTCAAACTTTTGGGAAGAGTACACTTTACTTTCCCAATAGTTCTCCTTTAACTACCTTCCGTCCGGTAGTTGTAATTAAACGGCCGGACTGCGGCTTCTTGGATGTGGGTGGGCGTTTTTAATCGCCGGGAAATCTATTTGAATTGAATAAAGCCAGCGATAGCTGTTTGCATACAAGCGTTCCGGCGGCTGTGATCGTTTGTATTATGTATGTGGGTGTGTTCACATGGAGGGTGCTGAGAAATGAGGGGTAGCCAACCTGGAGATGGGCTTTAATATATATATATATATATATATAGTAAGTCTGAGCCTAAGCCAGGAAAATAAACTTAAATCGCATGATTTATTGGGAGCTGTCAATTTCTTGCTGTGTGTAAGCTGCTCTGTCAGTCATTGTGATGTACCTGAGATGGTAGGCACAAAGTATGAAAAGTTATTAGACACCGCTCTCTCATTAGTAGGTAAATAATTAAAATTGCAGACTGGTTAGAGTTAGTGATACCAGATAACAGTTTCTGATTTAATATCCCGCACTGTAATTATGAAGGTCTTCTTTGTCCCAGCAATCCTTGTCTTTGTTTCAGTAATATGTTTATATTAAGCAAAGAACTATAATTCATTTTCTGCCATTGCAGAGCCTAGAATCCAGATGCATCATTTCCTTTGTTGTCTGTATAATACTGAGAATCTGTCACTTAGCCTTCACTGATACAAACATACAGGGGTTGATTTACTAACCTCACAAACACGCCACAAACACGCCATGCAAACGCTTCGTAAATCAGCCCCACAGTCTCTATTTAGCATGTAATAAAACGCTGTCTTTCTACAGACACGTATGACGGGGAAAACATTGTCATCGGCTTATAGCTAGATGTTTATTTGCAACACATCAAGCTATTCAGGGATTTTATTAAAGCATTTGTTAAGCTGTTTTATTCTTTTTATGTCAGATGGAATGCGTTTCCCTTCTCATTTGTCTGCAGAATGGAGGATGTTTCCAGCCCGGTGTCAATGCCCTTCACATCTTCCTGGTACAAAGATTTTGAAAGAAATCTGCAAATATTGTGCTTGTATTGATTTGAACAGAATGTATAAGTGAGCAACAGATTAGAATTCCCCTATTTTACCTCTCTTTTAGAACATTGCAGTAGATATTTATGCTCCTGGGTTTTCTAAAGAAGAACTCTGCTGGTCTTAGTGAAAAACAATTCACATGACCAAATATAACCAAAATTCACATGACCAAATATAACCATAAAATTCACATTAACAAATACAACCAAATAAAATGTCTTCCTGCTTCACCTGCATTATACGGCTAATAGACTGACACTTTCCAAAAAGTTGTACATCGTTTAACTTGATACTATTTACTTTATACAAACCCCTGCACCATTTCATGGATACTATGATTGCTTAAAGCTAAAGGCCAGTTCACAATATAGAGTTCTGTAGAGTTCTAAAGCCATGGTATATTTAGCACAAGCTATTTAATCATGTGTTTTAGGGCTGTGCAGTGAAAAAAAAAATAGTGCATTATTTTCTTTTCATTGAACGGCACAACAACACACGCTATTGTGTTACTGAATGATCCCCATCAGGAGGTGCGTTGGGTTGCCATTCAGAATTAATGGAAATGCAACACATCTAGCGTGAAGTGCATTGCGCTATGCGATACTGTGGACTAAATGTACGGATTCGAGGATTCGAGGGGAAATCTTCCAATGGACAAACTTGTCCCATGGACACCCATTTTAGAGGGAATTTCTCTCACTTTGGAGGTGATAGAGCTTGGCCATATTATTAAAACTATATTAGAGCTTATATATAAAAGGAGAAGTGGAGGTGTCATCCATTACAACGAATCATATTCCAGCTCTTATTCTAGAGTCCAGAAAGAAAGCTGCAATTGAATTGGCGTTGGAGACCTTACCTTTTCCAGTTTGTGTAAGGACCACCATAAGGTAGTTTATGAAACGTGTTTACCAGACACAGATGAGGTTACACTAGATCAAGTTAAAAAAAAATATTTAACTTATTAGATAGATTAATGTTTCATTAAAAAGCTTAAAGACCTAATGCTATTGTCAAACTAGCCAGCTCAAACATATGACTGCCGTAATAAAAATTCATTTAAATACATTTATCATCATAATAAATGCATCAAAGCTGTTCTGCTCTAGAATATGGTCAATCCGTGCTTTGTGAGGTGTATTAATTACCAGGAATAAACCATAATCATGCAGTGCAATTTTTTACAGGCAGCAGGGATGTTGGGCAGATACATTTTGAAATTGCTAAACGTATATAATGAGTTTGCAATATAAACTGGAATACCAACAGTAGATGCCATAGATTACAAACTAGCACATGTGACACACTAGACTAGTGAACCTGTTATTTACAGATTTGCCTATTCAAACATAAAATAAGGATAAAATATTTGCAACATTTGGCAACCCTTCCTTTTTTTCTCATTATCAATTTAAAATGTATAGCTTCAGGCAGATACAAACGACACAAATCAATGCAACTCTCTATTAATCTTTTACATCACTAAATGTCTTTTTTTAGAAGCAAACAGCATAAGTACCTGAAACTGACTTGGTATCAGCCACTTCCAGTCCCCAGTGCAGCAAAGCTGAATTTGGGGGAAGGAGAAGCAGCACAAGGAAAGCGGTATGCCACAGTGCAATGAGCATCCTGATAGCTGGTGAGAGCGACAGAGTGACAGAGAGATTAGCTTATCAGTCTGCCGCTTCTTCTGTCACTCACCAGTCACATATTGGGGATGGGGAGGAGAGCTTTAAGTGTTAGGTTTCCCGCTCTTCCAGACAGGGCTGTGTGGTGAAGCAGAGCTATGCTAATCACAGGACTGGATGGACATTTATACAAATAATTTGGCATGTGAAAAAAGGAAGAATATGTGCTACCCAAACCAGTGATCTAAACTTTAAAAACTCAAATTGAATAAGTGTAACTATAGAAAAACGTATATGTTTGATCCATTTTCTGTTACAGGTTGTTACATTTGGGCTATGGCTCGTGTTAGTATAGAAAAATTTAAAATATTGTATTTCCCTGTATATATACTTGCAAACCCTAATCATAAAGAATGTGCCAACATTTAATTTATGTACACCTGAACTCCCACAGATCATTTTAGGTTAATTACATTTGTATCTAAAGACAAAATATTTGTTGTTGTTTTGGAAAGAGTGGTAAGGAGTTACAACCCTTGCCAGGTTTTATTGCTGTCTGTGTGCCTATTATGGAGATGCATTCTCTGGATTTGTCCTGATGATCACTGTCATTGGAAGTGAAATTGAGGGAAAATTCAAAATGTTGAGTTGTCGTCAGGACAGAAATAGAGGGAAAATCCTCCAATGGGGACATTTTTGGCTTTAGATATATTTTATTGGAACATAACAATGCAAACCAAAAACAATCCAAACCAAAAACAATGCAAAAACCAAACAACACAAAATGTGTATAATACTAAGATGTACTGTAAACCAACAGTTCTGTATCCAGGTGTATGGCATGGTTACACTGTACAAATTAGGGCTGCAACAACTAATAATTGATAATGAGAATCGTTGGCAACAATTCTCATTATCGATTAGTTGGTTTTTCGATTAGTTGTTTGATGGGCTCTGTGTCCCTTCTAATCTCTGCTGCTCCCAGTGGGGTTTGGGGGGGGGGGATACAGACCCCTGCAGCAAGTGCCCAGCTGTGAGGCGAGCTCCGTAACTCAATCTCCCTCCAGCCTCCATGCCCCCGCTATCAGCGACAGTGCTCCTCCCATGCCACCGCTGTGTGTGCCACCGTGTGTCCACTACCGCCCCCACCCCCTCTGCCAGATAGGAGACATGTAGCCGGCGGTAGAAATCCAGCAACAAGTCTCCCATTCAGCAGCTGGGACCAATAGCCAGCCTGCTATTGGCTATTTTAAATTGCAATAGCCAAAAACAGGCTGGCTATTGCACCCACCCACTGCTTCCTGTCAATTAGCAGAGGATGAAATGAGGGAAAACTTTCTTCTTCAGGTCCCTCCTCTGCAGATTGACAGGAGGTAGTGGGCGGGCGCAATAGTCAGCCTGCTATTGGTTATTGCAATTTTAAAAAGTCAACAGCAGGCTGGCCAATGCTTGCAGCCACTGCCTGCTGTATTTAAATTCCCCAGCTAAAGCTATTGAAGTGGAAAGGTGACACTAGGGGGTTGATTTACTAACCTTATAAACACACCACGAACATGTATACACCTCTGTAGTGTGTTCCCTCCCAGCATGATCTATGGGTGGAATCTAAACACCTTTGTAGTGTGTACACACCCAGCAGGTGTGTTGTGCAAAGCCCTGCATGAATTGCAAGGTGATGTTGTGTAAATTAGCTCTATGTTGTGTTGCTTGCGTTGATGAATGCAGGAATGTAAATGCATGAGCTAACCATTTTTGTCTAAACTGTGAAGCAGCATTATATATGCATCATGTGCATGATTTTTCCATATATGGCATTAGTGGAACTATGCTTTTAGAGACTTTTTGGTTCATAAATACGTTTTGCTGTGTGAAAATCACACGCACCTGGTGCGTGCGTGTGTTTAGGTTAGTAAATCACCCCCTAGGAGTTTAATAGAGACCCCCTAATGTCACCTTAAAGAGACCTGTCTCCACTAATGTGCTATCACATAAAGGATTTTTTGAGCCCCCCCCCACTCCCCAATTTGATAGCAATAATTTTAAGTTTAAAAAAAAAGGTTAAAAAAAATTAGGTTAAATAAAGTAAGTTAATAAATTAACTTAAATTTAAAAAAAAATTTAAGTCCCATGACACAGCGAACACCTGTATACTAATGAAAACATGCGACGGCTGCACCTACAAATGAAAACAACAATTGCGCTACCCATGTCAGATATCGCTGCATGTGGCAGAGTGAGAGCAATAATTCTCAGGCAAATATTCATGGCTAACTCTAAACTGATGACTGAGCTTTTATATTTTTATTAAAAGTTTGGTTATTTTATTATATTGGCTTGGAGTTTTTCAATGCAGATTATTTTAAATCCATGAAACTAATTAAAATGTCTAATATAATGCATTCAATTATTCAAAACATTTAAAGGTGGAAAAAAAGTCATTTTCAGTCTCAGCCTGATAAATTCTGCTGCGTGATGTGCGTTGCATTGCCATTCATTTAAATAGCATCCCAAACATGCCTCCTGCCCGCAGTGCGATCGCCCACACTGGAATGCGCGGTAGCCCAATGCCGTGCATTCCAGTGAGGTGCAATTGCAAAAAATGTACATTCAGTTT
Source organism: Nanorana parkeri (assembly GCF_000935625.1). Classification (NCBI taxonomy): domain Eukaryota; kingdom Metazoa; phylum Chordata; class Amphibia; order Anura; family Dicroglossidae; genus Nanorana; species Nanorana parkeri. Next base: position 701,801 of record NW_017306701.1, read on the forward strand.
TATTCTGAAGTAAACCTTCTGTTTGTAATGCTCCATAGATCCGGCTCTCTTAAGCTCTTGTCGTAATGACAGATGGGAGTCGCTGGTTATCTGGTAACCAGGGACGCCCATCTGTCATTACACACTGAGAACCCGGCGGGGCCGCAGTGATTTTACAGCGGCTCCGCCGGGTTCTCGGTGTAATGTCAGATGGGCTGGACTGATCTGAATCTGCATGTGGCCGGAGCCAGCCATGAGATGACGGCAGCTCCCCCGCTTCGAATTTCACCTGGGCTCAGTCGAGCCGAAGCATATGCCTTCGGCTCGACTGAGCCACTCGGCCAACTTCGGGAGCTGTACGGGCTATAGTGAATAGCCCATACAGCAGCCCTTCGGTTCTACTGAACAGAAGGGGTCCTGGGGCCGAAGCTAGCGAAGGATCAGCCAAAGCTACGGCTAGATCCTTCGGCAGCTTTGTGAATAACCCCCTAAGAAAAAAAGTGCTTATTAAAACTGTATACAGTGAGACATGCAGCCAAACATACTGAAAAATAGACTTTGGAATACATACACTTTAAATGTGTAAAAATAAAAGTATTGTTGGTAATTGCCATTAGCAGGTTATATATCACTTTCTGCCAAAAAGCCTTGGGCAGTAAATTTCTTCTGGCATTTGAAAATAATCTTAATTGGCTTATTTAAAAGAGCTGCTATGGGATTAGGAGAGATGGACTGACTGAGTACAGTCAACAAGTTCCTAAAGACCCATTTACAGAATTTTGATACAACCATCTGTGGATGAACCCCTATCCGACATCCTTAAAAGCACAAAGATGAAAAATTCAAGTCAAACATCTATTTTTTCAGACGTCTGGTACCAACTCATTAAAATTTTTATCAAACTCTCTTTCATCAACTTTGATACCTTCTGAACACCAAAGAGTCTTGCCAAAAATTCTCATCATTGATGCTATCAAGATTCCTTTCCCATGCTGTGCAATAGGAAGATGAAGTGGTCAATCAAGAAGAAATTAGGTGGTAATATAAAAAAGAAATAATAAAACTGGGTGAGTTAAACATTTACTCCCAAATCACATAGGGTAATTCCCAAGAAAATATTTAAAAGTTGTACGTATTCTATATAAGGGCAAGCAGGTAAAGCAGTATATTTCAGCATATGGTAGTTTGGTAATAAAGGTCAAGTGAAGAAAATAATTTTAATATTACATTTTCTTATCAGCTCACAAATTGTCATAAGACATGCAGTTCTCCAGCTTGTAGATTGAATTATGAAAGGTTAGGATAAAATGCGTGTTTTCTTGCATAATAGCAATTGAAGAATATAGTAGGATTAATTTAAAACCTAGATGTCCACCCTTTAAAGATTTCGATAGAATAAAGGATAAAGAGGAAGAAGAAATCCAAAGCTTTCTCACAAGCCAAACAGGTAACTAGTTTATACTCCAGTGGAGCTCATCTGAATATTGAAAGGTGAAGTTGTCGACCTTTTATATTATATATCAGTATAGTTTGTGGTAAATTTGACAACTAGATAGGGGGCAAAGGTAGTTTACCAAGTAAAATCAAAATTCACTTGAAGCAGTGTGTAAGGATTGCCAGGGATATGCACTGCTAATTTTTCTGATTCCGACTGACTAGTTCTATGACTATGAGAGCAGCAGTGTCTAGCTTGTTCTGTCTGTTTTACATATCCCGCCCATTAAAGTTAGGGGGCATGTATGGGTTGGCTTCTCCCAGCAGGTCTAGAAATATACAGGGGGTAGTTAAAAGACCTTTTCAGTTGCCCGACTTAACGCTGAACTCTAGGCTAAGCAAACATTGTCTAAAGAAGAATATATATTCCTACTTGATCCTTAGATTTCTTTGTGAATTTATTTTAGATTTGTGCAGTAATCTGGTATGAAACAACTACTGCACTTGGCCTTTCTGCAGGATTTTCCTGTAATAAAGACCAGCCACTGCTGCTCCTTTTCATTTTGCATGGTCCGTGGCTTTGAATCGGCCCCACCCAATTCACCTCCTCAGTTCTGCGCAACCCCCCATCGCAAGGGTAGTTTTGACATTTGAAATGCTCTTTTTGTCTAGGGTACCATAACAAAGCAGTTGTAATTACCCTATCCCTCATTCCCCTGCAGCTGGCACTCTTGCTTCAATGATCTGGGTTGTGAATGGGCTCTCAACGCCCTCATTTACAATGCAGGACTCCTAGTCCTGCATTGCACATGATAATGTCAGAGTGCCTGCTCCGATGAAGCGGCAGAAAAAAGGCTTTGGGTGATAGGTCGAATGGAGAAATAGAAGCCTGTAGGAGCGAGGGATAGGGTTAGTTAAAAGTAAAAAAAATAAAAATAAAGTCACATATAATAATTTTTTTTAAAACACAAAAAAATGTTTTAGGTCCCCCGACCCAAGTGCATGTACTTAAAAACGCAAATAAGCAGTGGATGCGCCTACCTGCGAAAACAACAATTATACCACCATGTTACATATCACTGCAAACGTCAGAGTGTGAGCCATGATTCTGGGCCATTAATCACTGTTAACACTAAATTGATGAGCGCTAAAAGCTTTTGAAGCTATGGCCAATTTGGGGTATGGTAATTTTTTGTGACTTCAAGGGTGCACGCAATTTTAAGGCTTGACATGTTTGGTGTCAATTTATGTGACGTGACCCCGTCTTTTATATTTTACCAAAATATTGGGTAATAATAAATGTTTCATAACATAATGTAGGGAAAACTGTTTTTTTTCTTCAAAAGTTTCGGTACTTTTTTCTTTATATAATAAAAAATAAAACCCCAAAAGAAAGCTCTATCTGTCCAAAAATATGATATCAAATTAATTTTGGTATTTTGGTATGGCATTGCACAACTGAATAAATGTTAGTCAAAGTAACTCAGTGCTGAATACTGAAAAATTACCTGGACAGGAAGTGGGTTTAACAACCCTGGTCTTCAAGTGGCTAAATTATTAACTGTACAGCAATTACTTAATGAAACGTGGAGGAACAGCTGTCCAGCCCTAGTGACTTACAGTTTATCAGTCCTTTAAGACTCAACTGAGCAATTTTAAAATTGTTAATGTTCCAATTTTTTGGTGGTAAGTCCCATCTAGAGAGAAGGCATTGCAAAAAAACAAAACAAAACAAAAACAGTAGTGTAAAAATGACAGCATTGTGCTTGTTGGTTATCTATTTTTGTTTGGTTATAGAAATGGTCATTCCAGCCACAGTAATTTTGGAATGCAAGAGATTTTGCAGGGACATCTCAATCTGATCAGAAGGAGCAGCTTGGACTATTTTGTTAAATCTTGCAGTTGCCTGGTAGGATCGGTAATAACCCGTAGGTGTTTCTTTTATTTAGGCCGAGCACAGAGAAATCAAATTCCCTCCGAGCGCAGCTTTAAATGCTGTCCACAGTAAAAGAGAGGAACTATTGCTATGAGAATTCAATACAAAATATTCTTCACTGCAGGCACTTATATCATTGCAGACCGCTGGTATACATAGAAGGGAATCAGTAATCCTACAGGGTGCCTTTCCTCTTTGGGAAAGAAAATGAATAATTCTCATTTGCAAAATGGGCTGATCAGACCAACAAATGCAATAATGTGAGCTGACTGTCCATACGGAGGAGAAGAAAAAAAAAACTACTGTCAAATCTGGTATATATGTTATGGAGCACATTGTAAAAGTAAAAAATTAATTATTTCTCTTTATCATGAGTTTACCAGAAGTCTATTAAAGTGACACTAAACTCAGGAGTTAAATCTTAAAAAGGAATTCAAGTACCCTAACTATTAACAAAAATGTATCTTATTTGTGTATCACTCAGCTGTAGATCCACATCATCATCATCTTTGAATTCATGTTGACACGGTCCTTCCTTCTGGAGGGTGGCTACTTTTGTTCCCCATGGCCCTTGTGTGTGTTGTAAAGTAGCCACCGCTCCAAGCTCACTCCTGTGATGGACTATAATCTTATGTTTAGTTTACAAATTTGTATTGAAATTATGGTCCATTACGGGAGTGAGCTTGAAGCGTTGGCTACTTTATAACACACACAGGGACCATGGGGAATAAAAGTAGCCACCCTCCAGAAGGAAGGACAGTGTCAGCGCCAATTCAGAGTTGATTTGAGGATCTACAGCTGAGTGATGCACAAATAAGATACATTTATGTTAATAGTTGAATTTTTAAGGTTTACCTCCTGAGTTTAGTGTCACATTAATGAAAACATGATAACATTTTCTTTGTAGCCTGGTATCGATGACAGTTGGGGTTACTGAAGGAAGGTGATCCAGCCCACAATCTAAAATATACATTTTCTCCCCCTAGGTATAATCTAACACAAGCTAAGGCACAATACAGTCAGCAGCATGAATAAATATCAGCTAGGATTACTGGGGAAGAACCAATTTGTTTAACTAAAATAAGAAATTAATCATCAAGATATTTATATGTCTTGGTGACCTGGAAATTAATGTATTTGTATATCAGGATTGCTACTCACTTAGTCTTAGTCACAACATGTATAACTTGCTGAAGAGAACATCTTATCTAAGAACTCTAAGTGGCTTTGTTTTGACAAATGTGTCTCTTTTTAAAAGACAATGGGGTTGATTTACTAAAAGTAAATAGACTGATCACTTTGTAAGGGAAGTTTTCCCTTAGTTCAGGTGAAGCTCTGCAGATTTCCATCATCCAATCATGTGCAAGCAACATAAATATACATATTTTTTATTATTTGCACATGATTGGGTATTCTTTGCAAAGTAAAATTTCCCCAAGCTAAGGAAAACTGTCTCTGCAAAGTGGACAGCTTATTTGCATTTTGTAAATCAACCCCATTGCCCGCATCTAACCATTTATAATGCTGAAAGTGTTCTAGAAGAATTAAAACCATTCACATTATGCAAAATAAGGTCAAGTGACACCGTTTAGATGAAGTATTTATTTGCAGAAACATCTTCAATACTCAAATGGCACTCTATAAAACCTATTAACAAACAAAAGAAATATGCAGCAGTTTAACTAAGGGGTCCTAGAACTAAAAGTGGCAAAAATGCTGACAACATTAGATCAAACTCTTCACAGTATTGCGCTTCACAGTATTATTTATATTTATATTATTTATATAATTAGAATGGAGGCCATTAGTACAATGTATGTCTAACTGAATAGCCAGTTTTGTGACTTTTATGGGGCTTTCAAGAGATAACTTAAGTTTCCCATTCTGACAAGCCCCCCCCCGTCAGCACCCGACCTTCTCTCATGTTACAGTGTTAGACCCCATTCACACTGAGCTACATCCAAAAAAGCTTTTTTTCAGAGCGTTTTTAAGCAAAATTGAGCTAAATTGAGCTACAGTGCACATTTTGTCGCACTACGTAGCACGACTTTTCGCAGGGACTTCGTAGCTGCTACATTGGGCTGCAACCAATCAAAAGCGGTCTTGATGTGACATCATTCCTTCCTTCTTATATTTCTGTGCAAAAGTGACACTTCTGTAGCGTGACGTAGTGCGACAGTGTCGAGCAATGTCGCTACACCATTAAAGTCTATTGGACCAAATCGCACAAAATCCGCCGCAAAATAGGTCATGTTCGAGCTACAGGCTTGAGCGACGAGCTACGGGCGACACTGAGCTGTGAGATGTGAAAAGCTCCATTGAAATGCATTGGACAAGCTACATTGAGCGATATTTCAGCGATTTTGGAGCTGAAATCGCACAATAAATCACTCAGTGTAATTGGGGTCTTTAGGTCTAGAAGCCAATTGTTAATCCTGAGCAATGTCAAATGACAGGGGAATACTTTACTACTCCCTCTAGGCTTTGCCACCAACTGACACTGGGCATTTCGGTTCTGCCTTTGATGAAGGAAAGAGCAACTATGGAGATAAGGGATACTAATTTGCAGCATGCTTGTTCTGGGACTGTGACTGAAACATACTGAAGATGAAAACTAGGGATGTCCAGATACCAGTTCAGATAGCAGTGCCAATACTTGGCATTTTCACAAGAACTACCAGGGCTGCAGTGGTTGCAGCTGGGACCTGGCTCTGGCTCTCCACCACTGTCCTGAAATCATTAGTCTGTATTGTTTTAGAAAAACTGTCACATGACAATAAACAAAAATGTATCAGTACTTGTATCTGTGAGTACTTGGACAAGTTTCAGTACTTGTACTTGGAGAAATGGAATTGGTGCATCCCCAATATATATATTTAATTAAAAAAATTAATGCATTAAAATGGGGATGTACAAATCCCAGGAATTCCGTATACTCCTTACAAATGACAGCTGCCTCCTAACTTTTGAATTTTTCTCTATTCTAGTCCTGGAGCTGGAAAAGTATTTGTACATGTACTTGTACTTGTACCGAGTACAGTACTTGGTATCTGAACATTCCTAATGGAAACAATTAGGCATCTAGCATTTCTAGAAGGAGGCCTGCAATTGCAGGCCCCACACTGCTCTCATGTCAGTGTCACTATAAGTGTAAAGTGTCAATCAGTCAATGTCTACTACTTGTGTACATCCTTTGTACTAAAATAAATAGTTGTATTGATTCCAAATAACAAATATATACTATGAGAAAATTCATATTTTTGGCAACAAGTTGGCAATCTCTGCATGCCTACTGAATTTTGACTTCTGTAAATCTTAAATTCTTTCATTTTGGCCTTTTATGTGGCTCCAAAATGTGTTATTGGTCTCTGCATACTGTATGTTAGTAAAAGTGTACCAAACTATTTAACATCCTTCCATATAGGTCTTATATAAAATGGAAGTCCTATAAAAATAGAATAATCAACAAAGACATATCCAAAGTATCACCACTCATTACTAAGAGGAGTAGTGCTAGTAGTAGTATTCTGGCTTTTTTTGCTTTTTATGAAATAATACAATTGCTTAAATATTAAAATGCATCTTTGTTAATTTTATTATTATTATTATAATTATTATTTTTATTATTCCAATGTGTCTTTTTAGTCAAACAATGGATTTCACATTTTATTTTACCAGATATATAAATCTACATGTAATCTTTCAAGTAATAACTGGGTATGAAAGTGACACTATTTAAATATTTGTTTGACTCATCATATATAATTGCTGCTTTTTATTTTACAGCTGTTCTCGAACAATCAGTCAGGTCAATGGCCTTTTGAAATTACTTCACCTAAAGCTGTCAAGAAAAGGGAGAAAATGCCACAATGGTCAGGAGCACTGTCAAAACACACATTTCTATGATCCCCTAAAACTAACATTAAGTGCTCCTATCTGCTATGTGCTACAATCCCTACCCTGATGTGGAGGAATATTGTTAATTAGATACGTCCCTGGTATATTGTTTTAAATTCTTCTTGCAAATGAAAGTCTTGTCAGTCAATATCAGGCTGCCATGGTACTGATTAATAGTCAAAGAAGTCCCTATAGGACAATCCTAAATGAATTAAAGAGAAGAATGAATCGCAAAACTCCACTGAGAGGTACTTGCTGAAGAAAAAGGACTTTTATAACTGATAGAATGGCTTGCTTCATTAAGTGTTCTTAGTGTAAATCTAAGGTAGTACCACAAATTAAACTTTGCCTCATTTGTATGGCACATTCATGTCTCCAAATAAAAATTCTTACTTTGTTTTTGTAAAACAGATGTATTTTAAAAATAAAACTCTTCCACTGTAAAGTAAGATATTATTTCAGCAGTGCAAATCAGCTTACTGACCTGGAACGAGTGGGCCGCTTTTTAAGTCAGACAGAAATCAGAACTCCTGACATGAATACATGTTCAGGTCAGTCTCTCGAATAGTATCCAAGTCTTAGACAGCCAAGCAAATAACATTTTCAAAAGTAGATCATCAAAGGCAGTTTCAGTTATTCTCTCACTACAGATTTCCATTAAGCCAAATTTATGACAGGCTTGTCTAGTTTTATTTTAATTTGGAAGCATGGAGCCAGCTTTCTGGCCAATCAAGAAGCAGGGGGCAGGGTTAATGACTTGTCGCTCGGCTTCCTGATTTGCCCACTTCCCGACCAATCAGGAAGCTGGGCGACGAGTCATTAAATGCCTTTCGGCTTCCTGATTGGCTGGGAAGCCAGCTCCATGCTCCCTGGTGACGAGGGAGCACAGACACTGCTTCCCAGCCATTCAGGAAGCTGGGCAGTGTGTTTTCAATTATAAGTGCATCTACACTTACAGTTTTCCCTTATCCCCCCCCTCATTCCTTCAAAGTCCCAAAAAGATCTATTGTTCCTGCCAGTGAACTCCAGAGCAGGAATTCAGACCAGAGATGTCACGCTCATGTAAGCTGTGTCTGCTTGCACATGCTGGTCTTAAAACATTTTACAGGGATGTGGCTTTTAGTATTGTCACTGCTGATTCATAGGCCTGTAGCCTGCTCTCAGCACCTGCCCACACCTAGTTCTGCCTGCTGCTTTTTAAATTGGCAGCATAACCTCCACCACTGATACCCTCTAACAGTGAGCTGCAGTGACTGGGAGGGGAGCATGTGAAGTTCAAATTAAGGAGGATTTGTCTCAATTGGGAAAGCTAAAGGACATTTTTTAATTATTTTATTAGGATGTGCATCACATAGTAACTGGGTATGGTACTTGTTTAGACTGTCAACCAAGAACACTAGGCAGATTTGGTACTTGTTTAGACCAGGTATGTTAGGCGGCAGGGTCCTATAAATAGTGTGTAATCAGTGGTGCAGTAGTAAAGAATCACCAGCACACCAATGGGTAGTGTGTGAGCACTCTTGCTGCTTCTTTATTCATGCATAATGTCACATCTCCAAGCGCAATGGTTCAGGGCCACACAGGTTCCCCTTCATCGGGCTTAATATGTCATGTTAAGCCTGATGAAGGGGACCCTGCGCGGCCCCGAAACTTTGCGCTTGGAGATGTGACATTATGCGTGAATAAAGAAGAAGCAAGAGTGTTCACATGCTACCCATTTGTGTGCTGGTAATTCTTTACTACTGTTTACATACATGCGGGCATTTCTGTGTTCACTACAGCACCCATCTGCATAATAGGGGTATCCGGTAAGGTGTGCTTAGGTATCCCCGTGAACATTTGTTAATCAGTGGTAGAGGTGCAACTGACTACACATTGTTGATATTTACATGTTAGCCAGCAGGGTACATCTGCGCTGTACGCATGTAAACTTTACAAATATTACATGAGTGCAATGTACGGAGAAGATTTTAATTCCTTGTTCTGTAAATCTGCAAGTAATGCCAATTTCCAAAAATGCCATAGTGTCTGAGTATTTGTGTGCTGGATTTAGTTTCTGTTGTCCATCTTTCATTAGCTTTGCTTTAATAAACCAGAAGTAGAGTACTGTACTGTGTTAGCCATCGATAAATGGACAACACTTTGAAGTTTAAGTGCTATGCTTTATTGGTTCATTTAATTTAAGTCCATTTACACCTTTGTAAGGGATTTACATTTATTGTGGTAATGTAGAGGTGCACATATGATCTATATATGTGCACATTTTTATGACTCAAACTGCTGGCTTTTTAAAATGTTTATGGACTTTTTAGTAGGCCTGAGTCCTACAAATGTAATGAATGGGCGAAGAGAGCTCTGAGAGAGAGTGTTAATTTACACAAACTGCTTGTATAGCAGAGGCAGCAATTTCAGAAGAACTCGTGAACGGGACAGCTAACAAAAACCAGTATGTTTCTGTGTTCATATACAGCAACTGCATATGCCTGCTTCATGTACACTCGGTGTACATTGCTGGCATATTTAAAAAAAAAAAATACCTTTGCAAAGGTGGAAATTGGCTTTAAGTTATTAATGGTGCAAGCTTTCAGGATCCAGATTGCACCCTATGCTTTGCTTGTTGCCCAAAACTATCCCGAGCAATTACTGGTGCTGTAACATTCACATTATTACTTCATGGGCTCAGACAGACAGGAGGGATGGTATCTCCACGCATAAGCAGTTTTGATGGTTTGCTTTCAAGAGCTGTCTTTTTTTCATATTTATACAGGAGACCCAAAGGATGGATGCTGCACTGAGATTAATGCACCATTGGGGGAGTACAGGGCAAGCCCATGTAGTCTTTGATGGAGAAACCACCACAATTGTTCAGGAAACTCATCAATTAAAGCAGTTCATTCCATTATTGAAAGTAACTCATGGTCACATTTATAGTAAAGGAAACACCACCACAAAGGTTGCAGGGAGCATTTGGAAACAGAAAATGGAAGGGGGTTGTGGGTTGAGCTTATTAAATGTTTTAAGGTTAGTTACCTATGAGGAAATGTACAAACTGAGCTCCAGGGGAACATAGAACCTGGGTCTCAAACTCAATTTAGTCGGGGGCCACTGGACACATTTTTTAGTCCCGCGGGGGCTGCTACTATATACGGATACAGTGTTAATGTCTGCATATGTTACAAGCAGCAACTGTCACCCATTCAAATTAATGATCGGGTGACAGCTGCTGCATGCAAACGCCTGCACACCGCATGTAATCATATGTGAAAGGATTACATGCAGTTAGGAATCTGTCACTACTTAGGTTACACAATTGTGTATCCAGAGATAGTGATTGTTTTTGTAACTGCATGTAATCATATCACATACAATTACATGCAGTATGCAGCCGTGCACATGCAGGGGCTGTCACCCGATCATTAACTTGACAGTTGCTGCATGTAAACGCCAGATTAGGGATTCCTGCTGCAGGAAAAAGCCCCCAGCACACATATTAATGAAGCCCCCCTCCCTCCTTTCCTTCCAAGCCCCTTCACCAGCTCAGAACTGACAGAGCTCCGTCTGGAGCTGACAGGAGGAGCTCTGCGGTCTGCATCCGTCGGAGATGCAGACCGTGTAGCTGCTCACGCAAGTCGGGCACGCGGTCCGTGACCGTGTGCCCGACTTGTCAGCTGGCTGCGGGCCACTTAGTGCCAGCTCGTGGGCTGGAGTTGGACCATGGGCTGGTACTTTGAGACCGCTAATTTACAGTGTTGGGCTTGGAGATGATAAAATCATCTTCAGCACAGAGTTCTGCTGGAGTCTACGTTTTCCATTGTTATTAGTCTTATCACTTCTAAAGTTAATCACTTTAATGATGATTACGTCTCATCGAGCCGCCTTCAGACCATCTCATATAACCAAAGTTCAATATTTTGATATTTTTTCCCTGAGGAAACCATGAACGCGTGAAAATCCATGGTAACAGGAGGCCTGGAAATGCACATTGGTAACACTCAATACCACACAGTGATCTCCTTTTAGATGTGTCAGAAGAGGTGTGATGATATCTAGTAAGTTTTCAAAATCATGCCAATGTAAAAAGCCAATTAGTTGTGTCAGAAATCCCTTGCTCAGTATTGCAGAATCATCTTATAAAAATGTGGAAAACTAGAATTACTAATCTGGTCATCGTTCTTTTTTCCTTTTTTTTTGCCTTCAAAAATCTTCATCTCTTTTAAGAAACTGTACTGATCTGGAATTGAAATGTCATGTTAAGGAATTTCTTTCTATTCAATTAACAGAAAGATTCAACCGCAGGATATGTGCTCTAAGCCAAGTATAAATAAAAGGAAGATAAATTGCAGCAAGAAATAATTCTCTAGGAGCTACTTCAGTGACGTGACTCACTCCACACTGTGCCACACACTAACCTCAGGTACAATGAGTAGGCAGGTTGGTGATACAGAAGCTCATCACATTTCTCTCTCTCACTGGATACATTAGGAGTTCAACATTGAATATATAATGCAGCCTGATATGCTCCTGTGCTTTTGTTTTTCAATTTTAACAGTGCACCAGAAGCACCAGAAACTGCAATAAGCACCAAATACAGTATTGGCAAACAAGAGCTCTGACTAATTTAGCTTTGGAAGCAAAGGTCTAAGGCATGATTTTCCTCCTCTAAGTCATAAATTCATCAAAAACATATTATTATTTCATGTTTACATTTTCATGTTAATTCAGACACCTACGACAGCATAGTTCATAGAAGGGGCGGTGGGAGTATTTCTTTAGCATGTGAATTATATATCAACAGTTTACTAGCACCCCCTCATTGCTCCTGCCTGTGTTGCAGAAGCTGGAAATTAGGTCCCTTGGGACCTGCTCATGTTATTTATGCTTATGCTCTGGGCTGTCCCTTTAAAAAGACATCCTCAGGTGGTATCTCTTTGGGTCAGTTTGAGAGGGCAGGCAGAGCAGCATGTTTACTGTTTAGTGGCAACTGCACAATGCTGCCCCCTTTCTGGCAAGAGTGTCCCAGGTTGCTAAGAGCCGGGTGGAGAGATGTGTAAGGGCCATACACATCTCTTTGCCCAGCTCCTTTCAACCTGGGACACTGTGGCCAAAAAGAGGCCAGTATTGTGCAGCGGCGTCCTGCCCAGCTCCTGGCAACCAGAGTGTCCCAGGTTGCTAAGAGTTACACATCTCCTCGCTCAGCTCTTTACAACCTAGGACACTCTGGTCGGTGTCCTGCCCAGCTCCTGGCAACCAGTGGCGTCAATGATTGCCAGGAGCTAGGCGGGATGCCATTTAAAGTGGCCAGGTCTGCAGAGGACGGGGTCACTGCCATGCACCAGCAACCCCCTGCCTCAGGCAGCAAAAAGTCTAGGGCCACCACTGCTTGTCCTCTTAGTAATATAGAGCCTGGATCAGAAATATGCTAGTTCAACCTGATTACTCCTCCTGATCTTTAACAGCTCAGATGAGCTGCATCAGATGCATCACTATAAGAGATGATGTATGAACATTTTAAATTGATCAAATTTCTAGTGAGCCACACCAACCAAATAACAACCATCCTCGGAAAATCAAATTAATCAGGAAGGTAAAAAAATAACTTCCAATTTTATTTTTTGTTTAAGCAGGGGAAAAAAATACTTGATAAGTTACCGGAGTTCGACAGGTTACTGGATCAATGTATTTTAATAAATATAACTAACCCCTGGTGCCTAACTGTGCGTCGTGCCAAGTCCTGGGCTGGGTATGTCACATGTTGGGCACCTTACAAAATAGCAGCTGGACGCCAGGACGCTCTGTGCATTCCTGCACACTGCATTCCCTGAAGGGGTATAAAGGAATAATTTGCATTGTTTCCTTCCACTATCACCCCTTTTGTTTTGGATCTGTGATGGAAGTGAGAACTGCAAATACCTTCTGTGTTAAGATGTTTCTACTGTGTATATCTTGCTACAATTTTAGTTACCATGGTATTTTTAAAATCTTCATGAAGCACCATGAACTTAAGTTATTAAGTTAGTGGAGGTTTTATTTAAAGGAGAACTATGGGGTTAGGACTTTTCCCCATAGTTCTCCTTAGGGTAACGGGAGGACACAAACTAGCATCCTCCCGTCACCCTAAGCTCAGTATACCGCGAGCTACAGCTCGCGGTATACTGAGATGCCGCAGCTGAAGCGGATCCCGACAATTATGTCTGGATCTGCCCAGCTGCGTGAGTGACAGCTGGCTCTGCCTATCTAGAGGCAGAGCCAGCTGTACCCGCCCCCTGCCCCGTCCGTTCCGCCAGTCAGCGCTGGCAGATCGGAGCGGGGAGAGGGGAATCCAGCCCCTCCCCGTGTCACGGCAGAGAGCAGTGACAGGATCGAGAAGTGAGCGAACGCCGGTATGTGTTCACTCACTTCCCGATCTACTGAGCTGACCTGTGACAGTCTAATTGTCACAGGTCGGCTAGAACTATGAGGTGAGTGAAAAGCACTCACCTCATAGTTCTCCTTTAAGGTGTACAAAACAAGTATGTGGAGTGTTTACATAACACATTTATTTGAATCTTTTGTAAGCTTATAAAATAAGTAAAAATAAAAAATATGCTGCACTTTCACTAAGGCGTATACAAATCTGTACAATATTTATTTCTTTTTGTATGGTAAAGGATAAGTTATTACTTATCAGTTATACTAACCTTACCAGTACCCCCTCAATGCTCCTGCCTCTGTCCAAGTGGGCAAAAATATGGTGCCTCATGGTGTGGGGGAGCATGTGACCTCCTCCAATGTGACGGTGCTTGGGTTTAGCTAGTACCTAGTACTGTCACATGATGGGAGCGACATCACCACTCACTTTAGAACCTGATACCAGCTGGCACCTAAAACAAAAAACACAGAGCCCTCGACATGTGCAAAATTATTTTATTGTTGATTAAAAAAAAGTTAAAACATACTCACAAAAGTGTAGCAATAAGTGCTTATAAAATCTCCTTCAATCAGAGTGTAGGAAGTGTAACCTGTATCCAGCCGATCTACACAGAAGACGCCGATCAGATGGCTGGCATGCCGCCTCATGGTTGGTCCTCTGTGTTTGTGGCTAATGCGTTTCCGGGGCACGCCACCCTTCATCAGAGCCACCAATCGTGAGCCAACCTTCATGTTATGACTGAAAAGCCACCAATGAAATGCCTCTCCTAAAAATATCCAATCAGAGGACTTCCCAATTTACCATAGAAACCAGCTCTGTTTATACATTTGTAGCTGGCTTAATAAAAAACATAAAGCACGGTGAAAACATACCGCACTGAAACACCAGAAAAACTGTTTTTCTTAAGTTACAGTGGTTCTCCCTTCAAATAAATCTGGTTCTTGACCCTCTAATAGCAGTGATAGATGAATGGTGGGCAATGAATACTTCTTATAGTGTTCAGACGGTAGCTTCTACCCAGCTCCTCTGTGACACTGTTCACCAAGAAGATTCCTTTCAAGCCCAACAACCTCTAGATATCCACTTCAGCAGGTAGCTGAAGTCCTTGGTTGTCAGGCACATGCCCCAGTTTGAGGCGAGGCCTAAGGTCTCGTTCACACCTAGGTGTATTGCATATGCGCGTCTGTCGCATGTTTTTTTACCGCGATTCGCGGTAAAAAAGTCGCGCGACCGTTGCGCTTTTCCGAAGGCTACTTGGCTGTATCCTAAAGGAAACGCACAACAAAACGGCCCAAAGTAGTACCTGTACCTTTTCAGGCGTGGGCCATTTTGTAGTGCGTTAGGGACGGGCGGAAATACGTCAAGGGGGGAACGAGACCATTGAATACAATGGGATTTATATTTTTGAGCATTTTGTAGATCGTTCGTCGAGCGTAGAACGCGCTACAAAACGCTCAGGTGTGAACGAGGGCTAAGCAGTGATCCTCTAAACCAGGGGTCCTCAAACTTTTTAAACGGGGGGCCAGTTCACTGTCCATGCCCACAACCCACCGCCAGGTGCGGGCCGGGTTAAGGACCCTTACGGGCGGATGTGGCCCGCGGGCCGTAGTTTGAGGACCCCTGCTCTAAACAGACACCCTCCCCAGGCATTGCCTGGGAGGAAAGAGACCCCTCTGGATAGTTATCTTTCAAACCATACATCTTAACAAGGACCTCAGGAATTGGTTGGGCCAGATATATATTCATAACTCAATGATTGTCTTTCCTACAGTGATTACTGGAACCTTCTCAACATTAACAGGTAGAAAGAATCGCCTACTGAGCTTAGGGAGGATCTACAGAGCCTAGAAAAAATGTAATCAGAGCTCAGGCTGGTTGACAAAACACTTAATTTAATTAGGGACACGACAGCATAGCGCAGAGACCATACACCACCTATAACAAAGCAATCAGTATATCTCACAAAAAAGAAAGGTGTTTGATGCTCAAAATGAGAGTGTCATTTTTGTTCTGTAGGCCTTGCTTACATGGCCTATAAACAAATAGCCTCGTTCCCATATGATTACAGTTTTCTCCTGATCATTTTATCTTGCTTACCACACAAAGAGCAATGTCGTTCAACATGGAAAGATGTCTGCTGCTAAAGAAAATAAGAATAGTTAAACAAGGCTGTAGAAAGTTTCTTTTAAAGCAATAAAATAGTTGAGAGCACATACATCCAGTGCTCATTAAGAGTAATGGAGTGAGATCAATAACTCTATTGCTTGCAGTAGGACGATAAAGGCAGCCTCTTCCTGTAGACAATATTTAATGCTGCAGAGGAGAATGCAGACAGCGTTCTCTATACCAGCAATTTGCAATGGCATTGTCTTGGATTATATTTTGTACCATTGCAATATTCCCTTTGTTTTCCCAGAATAGAAGGTATAGAGAATGTAGTGGGAAACCGGTGATATTAGTTTTTTCATTACAAAAATATAATGACTATTACAGATGTTCTGAAATATGTACATAGAGGTTCCCTTAGAAAAACACAAAACATGATATATTGGCATGTGTCTTCCTTGTTGCACAAACAGTTTTTTGTAGGTTAGGTGCCATTTAAGCCGAGAAGCCAGCTGCATGATCTAAAATATATATCACAATTATCCCACTTTCATCTTTAACACACTCAGTTCTAATACATTTTTGGTGAATGTTAATAAAATGTTTTGAATAAGTAAAATTACAGTTTATGTTAAGTGTACCTGTAAATCTGTCACTGCCTTAGCACAGACAAAAAATGTATAAGCACCATTTTTAGCACCACATAACACCACAATGCACAGTAGTAGTTTAGCCTGCGATGTTATGTGCTGCAACACATGTGCATTCCTTATGGCTTCGCTCACATGGGCTTGCAGTCTACACTGACATCTGAAAATCGATGCATGGTGGATCGCTTTTTAGAGGTCAGTGGAGCAGTGGTTGCCCAGCGTTCAGAAGGTGATACTGCTGCCTCCTGAATGCAGGGTTTCTTTTTTTTAATCCCAATTCATTTGAACCATTCATTTCAATTGCCACATTTGACAAGTGGCACCACCTGTCAAATGTGACATGCTGTATATTTTTTGTTGCACCAGCAATGTATACAGCATGGAACTACCACTGCAGGGGCAGCTGAGGGGTGGTGGTAAAACCACAGATAAACCATGTGGTTTTATCGCCCCCTTCCCACCCATGTGAATAGGCCTTAGTGTGTTGGGGTGCCACTGAAAATTAATTAACATGTGTGTGTGGTGCGTTAACATGCGTTGTGTAAGGAGTGCGTCACCACAACCCAAAGGTGAGAATGGGCCCCCAAAAAAATTATACTGCAGCTGTATATTGTAACATGTCAGTAATTTATTCATGCATACTTGTAAAGTAAGTTAAAAAGGCCCACTTTAATAAAGAAGCACAACCAGCCATGAGCATGTGTAAATCACCCTTACACATACTGTGGCAACCAATAAGATTTCACTTTTAACCAGTTTGGAGCAGTTTTTGCATTTATATTGCCTTTAATAAACAAGCCACAAAACTGAAGTGCACCTTTCAAATACTAGTGAAATTAAGACACCACTTCATATCTGGGCAATTAAGCATCCTGCAGGCACAGCTAGTGAAAGTGGACAGTTTGAGCTGCGGCATCACCTGAGGGTACATTGAGTTGTCAGTACTCGTTTTTATTATTCTCCAGGATTTCATGAACTGGAGAGATGATTGACAGCTTTGCTTCCCCGCAGCAGCTGATGACTTTTCTGAATTAGCCTGCTCAATGAGCTAGTCATTTTGTGAGCTGGTTAATAATATTAAAAATTTACATTTTTGTCGAGGTTTGGACAAAGGTGTCCACTCTTAAGCAAGCATCTGTGTTAGAAAACAAGTAGGCTGTGAAATATCCATTACTTTCCATCTTGCCTGGATACATTTATAGACACTCCTGGATGTTCTTGGATAAGCTATTTGCCATGCAATGTTTGTGGTACAGCTTGCAGGTGGGTTTCTGGCTGCAATAAATAAAGATTTAGCCCAGTACCAACAATGGCATCCCTTTTTGTACAGAGCTGTTTTCAACCCCATCTTTGAAGTTAAATGACCTCATGCTGCCAATCTAATCCAACTGACAATAAACACTTAATGGCTAGGATAAAAGGAAGGAAGTTAGAAGAAATGAAAAAGTGAATAAAAAGATCTTAGGTTTAAACAAAAGCTAATATGGACAAAAGCTTAACCAACCAACATTAATACTGAACATCTTTTGGCACGTGGACAACTTTACTCTGCACTGCCAGCAGAGGTGCTAGTATAGCCACAGCAGCTCACACAACTGTTATGTGGCCTGGGACATGGTGGGGTCCCCCTTATTTATGTCATTCTTGTGTTCCCAAGCCACCAATGCAGCCTTTAAAATCTGCCTATTTGTACCAGGAATTCAGTAATTTCTTTTCACCGGCACCCTCTCCAGTCACCAGCGTGCCAACTGCTCCATTCCACCTAGTGCTGAGAAAGTTTCACTCTCTGACTGGATGTTGCCGCTGTCCGCTAGAGGGCAGAACATACACATATTTCCTCACCACAACAAATGTGTTTATTATTCCTTGGGGGGCGCGAGAAAGAGGCTTGGTGGAGGTATGCTGTTAGGAATGTTCTGCTTGGGAGGGAAAGGTATACTCAGGAGCGTCCCGATGGTTGGGTGTCACCTGGAGCGGAGACTGGGTGACACCCCGTCGTGACATCATCGCGCATGCACAGTCATCTAGTTGACACCTGCCGGTCGCCATCTTGTTGATGGAAGCCAGCAGAGAAAGGAGGGAACGTTCACTCGGCGCGGTGAGGTATGCCGCTGGGTCCCCTCCTCTCTTCTCACACTGGCGTGCTGATCGAGTGCCCAACTTTTTAGAGGGGGTGACACCAAAATGACTGTGACCGATTTTGGTGTCACCCCTCCAATGGTGTCACCCGGGTGCGGACCGCACCCCCCGCGTGACGCCACTGGGCATACTGCAGCTAAAGGTGGGTTTTTCCTCAGTGGATAAGGTATATTGCCCATTGGACATGTATTTATGAGAGGAGAGATATTTTGCAGGAGGTAGGTATATTTCTGGGGTAGAAACGTATAGCTAGAAAGGGTTTATTTTGCTAGGAGCAGCCATACTGCTGGTTCAGAAATGCTTTCCTGGGCAGGGACATATATCGCTGCTGAGAGCCGTACTGATGGGGTGGACCTACAGTATATTGCTGCGCAGAGTCATACTGCTGGGGTTTGTGTATACTGTAGGGGATGGGATATGGTAGTAGAGGGGGTCTGTATTGTCTAAGAGATATAATATAGCTAGGGTGCAAATATACTACTGTTTGGTATGTACTGTTTAGGGAAATATACTTCTGGGTGAAGATATTATTTAGGGGGAGACATCAGTCCTGGAGAGATATGCTGCTGACAGCTCTGTCCCTACCTATTATTGATCCAACAATACTTCATGCTCTGATCAATAAAAGGCATTGTTAGATCTGCCTTGGTAGTCAGTGACAAAGCTAAATGCTGCAGATGAGAAGAAATCAGAATTTCACTTGAAGCATCTCACTGTAACTATACATATACATATATATTTAATGAACATTTTCACCACCAACAGATATTTCTGTGTCAATACGGGCAAGTAGAATCACTCAGTAGCTTCTTACATCGCTGCAGAAATTCCCTGTTATGTCAAATATCTAAGTTATCCGAGATATCTCCATAAGAATTCCCTGTTCACCCAGCTGCCATGACCTTTATAAAGTCATATGGTTATTTGAAAGATTTTCTATAACGTAGAAAAAACAAACTGGGCAGTCTGGTGCAATAGTGACAACTAGACAATGGCTCTATGGGGGACACAAAATTAAGAAATCTTGACATTGAAGTCTCTGATAATAGAAGCCAGTGGGTGATTTCAGCCGCTCAAAAACTAAATATTGGTTTAGGAAGAATTGACCTTTAATTTGTGTGTTATGTCAGTACATAACTTATAATGCTCACAATCGTACTTGCACGTTACATTCACATTCTCCTTTTTGTAGGCGCAGCAATACAATCATTATGAGGGCAAATAACAAACCACTGAGTGGACTGAAACTGCTACATTTTAACCTAGAACACCAGTGCCACAAGGCTCCAATTGCCAATGTAATGTAAACACACTAGCCATATATCCAACTATTATATTTTGTATTTGTTTAATTGTATTCTAAATCACTGCATGGCATCTCTATTGTGCTCTATAATTCTACAGTATGTCTGCTTGAGCTTGCTCTGATGAATGAAGTGGGATGAAAATAAAACTAGTTCCAGCTGGCCAAAGCAATTGCATCATCCCTTGTATATGTTGATAATAGCGCTACCATTTTGTTTGCTAAACTAACAAGTTGTATACTTAACTCTTTGTGTTGGCCTGCGCG
This sequence comes from Nanorana parkeri, assembly GCF_000935625.1. NCBI lineage: Eukaryota > Metazoa > Chordata > Amphibia > Anura > Dicroglossidae > Nanorana > Nanorana parkeri. The sequence goes on from NW_017306701.1 coordinate 721,921, forward strand.
GCAGGATAAAAGAAATGCATTTTCTAAGGAAAATTATGGTTACTGATAGGGCGTTGAATAGAGCTTTCACAAAACACTCTGATTAAAATTAAACTCCCAAGATGGTCTTTACTGAGAATCTTCAATTAAGAAATGTATAATGAACAAATGCTGATCAGTATTTGGAATGATAATATTCTTTTGGCAGGAAACAATTGGAATCATTTCATGTTTATTAGTTTTTCAACAGCAGCAAATGAATGCTCATCCACTTTATTCCGTGACAGTCATTTGTCAACACAATACAGCAGCCAGAATTGCTGGGTAGTTACATGTAAACCACCTTTTGAAAATCACCATCATTCTGACTCTTACCAACATAACACTGAATACAAAATACATATATAAAGACATACTACTAACTAAGCTAAAAATGGACAGTTGGAATAATAAAATAACTAACTACAACACAACTGCTATACAAGCCCAGGACCTGGCTGCAATTTTGGATATTGCTTTTTTTAGCATGAAATTATTATTATTGATTATCAAAACTGGAGCAGACAAAATCTGGAGCAGTTGTGCATGGTAACCAATCAGCATCCACCTTTCATTTTCAAGGCTTAACTGAAAAAACTGAAGCGAGAAGCTGTAATAGACTCACCCGTCCACGATCCTCCGGGCGGGGGGCCGGGCTCTCTAACTAGCGGCGTCCCCCCTCACCTTCGCCTCCTCCATAAGATGAGGTGGGTTGCACTAGCACGGCGTTCTAGTGTTGTGAACGTCGAGCCAGTGTAACCTCGCTAGCGTCATTGCACAGCCCGAACCGGCTCCTTGAGGTCTTAGGGAAGCGCCCTGCATGTGGAGCTGCCGCTGCTGCCTCTCTGGGGTATTCACAGGGATCCGATCCCTGCAACCCACTGCCTTCCTAAAGCCTTCAGCTGGACCCTGTTGCTTCTGCTGGATTGCCACAGGGATTCCTCCCTGCATCCCCCTGGAGCAGTTAATCTGGTGCCATAAAGTGGACTTAACCCCATCACAAACCGCAAGTTGCCTTGCCTCAGCTGAGGCTCTCCATTTCTAACTCATATATGCTCTGCTAATCTGCATATTAGTCGAATTGTTGTACATGCACCGTGGTACTCATTTCTGTGACTCCTTAAAGGCACAGTGCCATACTATTGAATAGACTGTTTAGATTCCACTGAATGCTGTTGTGAGATCCTGAAAGCGCAGTGTATACATACCTGGTATACACTAGAATTATATCATAGCCATATCAGTTGTAATCACAGTGCTACCACTAGGACTCTTGTCCTACATAGGTTGGCCGCATACCTCGGACAGTACTTGCACTTTACCTTACCTTGTACTTAGAGTTGCTCATAACTCCTAAACCACATCCACTACTACATTGATTACCTTGTTGTTGGCATATGATGTTTGAGAGGGTTCCACCATCACTCCTAAACATATAGAGTGCAACAGTGAACCCTTGACCTGAGCCCACACAAGCGAGAGACTCGCTAGTTCCGCAGCTGAGGTCCAGCATATCCACCTGGGGCTTGACCGTTACAGAAGCTGATTGGTTACCATGGGCAACTGCTCCAGATTTGGTCTGCTCCAGTTTTGATAAATCCTCCCTGTGTGTGTATATATATATATAACCAGTAGTGTTCTTCTTTTTTCCTTGCTCCAGGTCACAAGAAATGTTTGGATCCTCCCTACTGTTTCCCAGCCGGGTTCAGCCTCTCCCTGTTGGTAGACCCCTCGGAGGGTAGTAAATCTCCCATGTGAGCGGGTGGCCGTGGTGCTGGGCCAGGTTCGTATGGATTAAAGATCCTAAGGGATCTACTGGTGCAGGATTACTGAAAAAACACCCGAACCCCAAGAGGCTCCATCTAGCAGCATGGTTGCTGAATCCTCAAGGTGGAGGAGCCAGGGATTGTCGGCAATGGTGATAGAGACCTTGATGCGGTCCAGGGGTCCATCAACGAACTCCACTTATTCCAGAATTTGGAACACATTTCTGGAGTTTGCGGAACAATGGTGAACAATTTTTCACCATTGCGGGCAGAACTACCTAATGTTCTAGGATTTTTACAGTCGGCCCTGGATGCGGGCCTAGCCTATAACTCTTTGACGGTACAGATTTCAGCCTTGTCGGCATTCATGGGTATCAAATGGGCAGATGATCCTCTCTTGCGGAGATTCATGAGAGCGGCCCTGAAGTTGCGGCCTCCTAGGAAAGCTCTGTTCCCATCCTGGGACCTGGACTTAGTTTTGACTGCCTTAGCGGCTCCACCATATCATCCTCTGTCGCTGTGCACCCTATGGTACCTTACACAGAAGTTACTTTTTCTCATTGCCATCACATCAGTAAAAAGAGTCTCCGAATTGGCGGCTCTTTCATGTAGTAGGAGCCGTTTTGTGTGTTATTGGCTGATAAAGTTGTGTTACATCCTTTACCAGAGTTCAGGCCGAAAGTTGTTTCCTCATTTCATTCAGACTGGGAAATAATTCTCCCAGGGTGCAGGAGTCTGGCCCAATCTTCAAGTTCGGATTGATTACCAGCTCTGGACTTGGTCGAACTCATGTGTATCTTCATCGAACAGAAGTTTTTCGCAGATCTGATCGACTGTTCATCTTTCCGAAAGGATCAAAAAGAGGGTTTAACACACCTCCTAAGGTGTTGTCTATGTGGATTCAGTCTGTCATCAAAGCAGCATATGTGCAGCAGGGTCTTACTCCTCCGGCGGAAGTGCAAGGCCACTCGACGAGGGGAGTCGCGACGTCCTGGACGTCATATGCCAGGGTCTCAATGGAGGGCATATGCAAGACGGCGAGGTGGAGCTCGCAGAGCACTTTTGTTAGGCATTACAAATTGGCTGTGGCTGCCGCCAGATTGGTCAGATTTGGAACGGCAGTCCTTTCTTCTGCTTTGTCACAATAAATATTTTCTATTTTTGCAGTATTTGGTTTCTGAAGGTGTTTTCCTTCTTATGGTTGTTGTCCTGCTCTTGGGGATTATGCTTGTTATATCCCGTACTGTGCTGACATGAGGTGAGCCAGGAGTACGGAAAATTGTTATCATACTTACCGTCATTTTCCTTTCCTGGCTCATCCTCATGTTGGCATGCATTCCCTTCCCTGGTGGACCTGTTGCTCGGCGTGTTATTGAACAGGTACTGGGGGAGGGGATCGCCCTTTTATTGACTTGTTAAGGTGGTCCTGTGGGGTCAGAGGGGGAGGAGCAGAACCGTACTGTGCCGACATGAGGATGAGCCAGGAAAGGAAAATTACGGTAAGTATGATAACAATTTTCCGTAATATAAGCCATGTGCTGTGCAGGTGAGAAATACTGCAGGCTGATCTTGTACTGGATTCATCCAGACCAAAAAGAAAGGGACATTAGGCAAGTGCTACTGCATTGTGTAGTTCACTTTCTATTATATTGTGATCACTCCTGTATGAAAATCCTGAGATCCCTGTCAGAGGTATCTCTGGTTCAGTGTTATTGACCTATTTGCATACTGCAAGATGGTTGTGATTTTTCAGGTGTATGAGAGTGAAGTTCATCTGACTTGTTCTTATCAGGTGAACCTTCTGTTGCTGAAGTGCACACCTGCAGTTTATTTAAATGAACAGTGCCCCTTTTTGGTCTGGGATTCCTTAGCTAATGTTAGCTGATGGAAACAGTAAACAGTAAAGCGGTAGGCTAGGCATCTGATGGCCACTTAGACAGTTAGAGGCACGGTTGCATTGATAGCCTAGAATTAGGACAGGGGCCAAGAGATAGGATAGATAGGTCTGCTTTGAATAAGTGACGCATTTCAGATTTCCTCATCAAGCAGTATATTTATCTGCTGCCACTCCAGCCTTGCGTCTTCTCAAGCGGGATTGGACTCTGCCTTAAACATAATCTCACCAGGTGCCCCTGCAACTGGACTTTGCTGCAAACCATAATTGGAGGAATCCGTGCTAAGTGACTGTATATATATGCCCGGGTATAGGTGCACCATTCTATGTCATGGTAAATGCTCATTACTGATTTCCCTGACATAGAATGAACCTGAAAATGCTCAGCTCTGGGCACTTGTGGCTTTACATTTTTAGAGTCATCATGTCAGTGGCTGAGAGAGCTGCAGACTGCAGACCTGGTTCTGTATAGGCTGATAAGTTTAATGAGAGTATCAAACCAACATCTAAAAGTCCAAACTTTTTTCAGATAATTCCATGGTTTTCTATTTGGAACAGTTTAAAAAAGGGCAGGTATTTCCCGGGTTGACATGTGCAGCAAAACTGTGTGGATGCAGGCAGAGCAGGCACCAGAGATCTAATAGACCCCTGTCTCCATACCTGTCACTGCCTATGTATTATCACATAGGGGGCACGTTAGCCCCCTTAAAATAGTAATTATAACAACAAATTTAAAAAGTAAATATGACTGTTCAGTCAAGTGGGCAACTAGTGCATTCAGTAATCAGCACCTAGTGTTCTCAGTAATTAGAATTGGTCTGACACAACCCTTTTCTTGCTCTGCTGCACAGTATGTCCACTCCAGTTCTATACAGAAGTCTTTATTGTCAAGCTGTTTTGTTAGTAAAACACATTGTACAGAAAAAGTGTTTCTTCTGCTATCAGTTTTCACAACATTAATCAAAGAAATGCTACATTTTGGGTTATCTTATCTAATCCTTTGTCAAATCACAGCTCTGATTTGTAATCTGAGTAATCAGTTTTGGGTAGAAATACATTTGAATTGCTCCTATATTTATTTACTATTTCTATATTTTCTTTTAAAAACGTTGATCATTTGTCATATAATAACATGAAATACCCACAATATGATATGAAGACGTTATTCAAATAATTCTACAATGTAATAGGAAACCATTTAAAGCACACCTGCATTTTATTCCAAGTTTAGTGAACCACCTCTGGGGAGTTACAGTAGGCGGCAGCAGGTTGAAATATTTTCAGTTATTTTCCAGAACGCCCAGGAGCCCTGAGACCCTCTAGTATTGTATGACACAACTACCAATTAGGAAATCAGTGCTTTGGGAACACCCACCTTATATATGGTTAGTGAGGCTGCCTATCACATTAACTGACCAAAAGCGCAGAATGAGTGCAAAAAGCAAGAGGGCACTCCAAAACAATGTCTTCCTACTTGATGTTGAGAAAACACCCTTGGTGTTCAGGGGTCTAGTGCCACTCTAGAAGATATCTGAAGGTACTTAGAAGCACTTGGAGATGCATAGAAAGACTGTACCCACCCTCGTACTTGCATGCACAGTGGTTAGGTAACAGAAATTACAGCTATTGTCTGCTAGACCTAAAGTTGCTACGGTTTGGACCAACAGATGGGGAGTGCCGGAGTTTGGTGAAACCAATGTGATTAAGTCATAACAAACATAAATAAACAAAGCCAAGTTTTTATTAGCATTATGGCATCCAAAACTTGTTTGTCCATTTGGGGTCCTAATTTAATAAAAGTGCATATGTTTTTCTACAATTTGTCTCTTTTTAAATACATTAAAATGATGGCACTAGTGCAACGAAGAATTTTTCTATCTATTTTGTGTATTTTTTTGTGGTTAATGTGATACAAAAACAACAAATTACACATATTTAAAACAAATAAGCAAAAAAAAGGGGCTTATATAACATTTACTTTTTTTAACTGAATGAAAAGGATGATGAAAGGACAATTCTATGATTTGCACATAAGCACTAAAAATGTCTGTATGAATGAAGTCCCCAACTTCTGTATGGAAGCTTCATTCATACCAGACCTGCTGTCCCAGAGGTGAAGTATTAGGTATGGAATCTGTTCTGGTACACTTTAACTTAGCCAGCAACAACCTGGGAAGACAGATTATAAAGTGAATTCCACTTAGAAGATTTAGCATTAAGATTTGATATTGCTGAAAGATTAGATGCTACATATATCTAATCTAATACTACATAGTGACATTTCTACCAGAAAAGAAAAATATCTTCTTACCTTGAACAGCCTGTAAGCTCCGAGTCTGTATGACAATGCAAAGCTGCAGGACAAGCTGCGGAGCGCTCTCCAGAAATGTGGCAAGCAAATGCAGCATACTCACATCTGCATACTCGTACACCATCTTCCAGTAGAACCTCCATCTGTCATTCTCTCCGCTTCTCCTGCTGCGGATCCCTAAGTATATAGTATTGAAATACCTAAAATGAAAGAAACATATGTACTGTTAACAACATACACAGCAATAACCCTCTTGAGATCTTGTTAAACTCACAATAGAAAAAAACAGAAAAAAAAGTTTTTGGCTGACAGATCAATGTATCTTTCAGTTCTTTTGAAAAGAAGACAGACTCGCAAGTAAAATGGCTAAAAAGACTCACAAACTTAAATTTAGAAAAAAAACCTATTTAAAATGATGGTTTATGATGGTGATATGTTTTGCTAAAATGCACTTCTGGCTAAATAGTTTTGACAATTAATTTCCCACTCAGTACAAAGGTGGCAGCAGAACATGTATAAATACTGCATATGTTAAATATAAAATGAATGATAATTAATGTTGTTGATTTGCTAGACTTATCTATCCTGTGCTGCATATGCAAATACATGCCAGCAGTGCTTAGTAATACCTTAGTAATAATTTGTATGTGGCTGCTAATGGGTTATCTACAAATCTCGATATCTAATACAATAGCAAAGATATGGATGAGCAACCATGTAAGAAAGCCTCATCAAAAATTGCATTACGGTAAATACTGCAATAATGACATGACATATGTGCACAAAAAAAAGAAGCAATTCTTTAATTTTAATTGATGTCTCCTTTTAGCAACAGGGACTGATGTGCATGGTTCTGTGTATTCTGAAAAGTGTAAAGTGAAATGTGTCTGCACTCTATGTAAGCTCTCGTATGTAAATACTAGAAATGAACAAATATATTGACTAAAGATGGAGAAAAAATCCAGTACCCTGACATTTTGCTGCTGCAAGGTTCCTGGCACTAACTGTATTCTTTATAAAGACCACTTTTAGGAAAACTATCTTATGCTGGCATGGAGACTACCGTTCAGACAATTCTAATGCCTCTGGGTGTCCTCAAGTGATGTGTATGTAGAATGTTGCTCACACTACAGATTCAGTGCAACTGGCAGTCAGATTTCAAAACTCAAATCATCGGTCAAATATTGTAATCATAAAGAAAGTAAGAGAGAACCACATAATCATGCAAAAAAAAACATGCTTAAAGTGTAACTAAAGGCAAAAAATTATTTTTAGGTTTGGATAGAGTGGTGAGGGGTTAGAATTCTGTCAGTTTTTGTTGCTGTCTATGTCCTTGTTAGGGTGATGCTCTCTCTAATTGTCCTGATCAGCAATGCCATCAGAAAATAAAGTAAGAATACATTGAAAATTTTGAGTTGCCAGAACAGTAATAGCAGAGAAATCTTTCATTGGGGACACTTGTTCCTGTTACAACTGTCTAAGAGGGGATTTCTCTCACATTTGATGAATTTGCTTTTACTTCCTGTTGAGTCTACCGGACCAGAAGTGAAGGAAAGTCTCCTTAGTGAGACACAGATAAAAAAAACAAGACAAGCTGACATTGGTTTTAAACTTCCCCTTTTCTATCAAAGATGGAAAAAGTTTTGGCTTTAAATATACTTTCAAATATTTTTTTTTTAATAGCTTTTTTAATTTAAAACTGAGGGGGGTCATTCACTAAAGAGCCAAAGGATCCAGCCGTAGCTTCGGCTGATCCTTCGGCTCTCTTCGGGCCCGCCAAAGCCATTTTCAGACCCAGTTCAGTTGAACCGAAGGGCTGCTGTGCGGGTTATTCACTATAGCCCGCACAGCAGCCGAAGGCAGCCGAGTGGCTCAGCCAAGCCAAAGGCATATGCTCCGGCTTGACTGAGCCGAAGTGACAGCTGAAGCGGGGAGAACGGCCTGCCAAAGGCCGGCCGTACGCCCCACAAATCACAGCTGGGCGGAGCCAGCCATGATCTCACGGCTCACTCCGCCCAGTTATTATTCATTGGCCATCACCTGCTAGAAGACTCTGGCAGGTGCTGACCAATAGAAAACAGTTGGGTGGAGCTAGCTGTCACTGTTAGCTCCATCCCATTATTTTTTTTCTATTATTTTTTGAAATATCTTTATTTATTTTTTAATTTTACTATTTCTTTACATTTTTAAAAATATTTTTTCAACCTTTTTTTTTTCTTCACTCTTTTCACTGATTTTCTATTCTGCTCGGTACCACGGAGGTACCAAGCAGAATAGCCGAGCCAAATTTCGCGGCATTCAGCTATTCACTCACTGCCATTCGGCCCCTATGAGAATAGGGGCCAACGGCAGTGAGTGAGCTGCCGGAGCTTCGGTTCAGCTGATCCAGATGTTGGATCGGCTGAGTCGAAGTCCCTCTGTACTGCAGCTCAACCGAACATGCAGAGCATGTTTGGCTGACCGAAGGCAGCTGTACAGAGCCGATGTACAGCTGATTTCAGCCAATGTACGGCTGAAATCAGTCGTACTGAGCCGGAGTGAATAGTCGAACCTCGTTCGGCTCTGTTCACTTCGGCTCGGTTATTCAGTCGGCTGCCTTCGGCAACTTTGTGAATAACCCTATGAGTATTGTGTTATAGTTTTTACATAACCTGGGGTTATGCTTTACAGTACTAGAACAAAACAAATGTTGATGCTTTTTATATTAAATAGTTTGATCATAATTGGGTGTCAATATGTAAACGTGCTTCCCATCCACTGTTCCTATTTACTACAGCAGTGAGTTAAAAATGCTCTATTGATACTGTATGTGTGCGAAAGGCTTTGACAGATTGAGCACTCCACTTCTGTAAACTGTTTCACTGACTCTTGATTGCCTCTGAATTGGGAGTTCCAAGGAGGTACTCCCTTTATCTTCGACACATAGGACAGAAGAAAGGAACAGTGGAAAAAAAAGAACTTCCCTTTTAAGAAAAGATGATGAAATACATAGTTAACCTTAACTTCACCAGAAAAATCTCTGTGTGCCAACATGATTAGTATAATCTGATGCTCAGTTTATATCTGGGGTCAGGAATAAAACATATGCTGTATCTGTTGTAGTAGGGACTGCAATCTGGGATCTCCCTCTGCGAGATTATCCTGAATATAAATTAGACATCTGGAGTATGAAGTCCTGTGGGTCTTACTGAATTTCTTATCTCACTGGCAATGCTGCTTCAAACTCATTTCCAACTGAGACTAGAATAGCTTATCAGCTCATTTTGAAATATGTTTGATGATCACAGCGCAATAGATTTTAGCAACCACCAATATTTTCTTGATTGTACTAAACCATCGTCCATATTGTTAGTGCTAAGTCTCACAACTGTAATTTCCTAAAAGCCAAAGCTCATCGGAATCCTGCACAAAGACAGATCAAAACAGCTTGCCATACCGAAGGTAAACAGTGCGGGACAGGGACTATTATGCAACCCTGCACATAAAGTCCACATTTCATAACAAGGAAACATTTGAATGCTGTGGCAGCACAGCTTTGCTGAACGTTGCCATTTTACTGAAGCAGGGATGGTTTAGGCCAAGTAGCCAATGAGAATAATAAAATGGCTCACAGATGTACTTGGTTTAAACCTTAAAAGAGAACTGTGGGATAACCTTTTTATCCCATAGTTCTCTTAAGGGTCACAGGAGGACATATACTAGGGTCCTCCCGTGACCCAAAGCCCAGTATATAGCGAGCTATAGCTCACTATATACTAAGAGTGCCGCAGCCGGGACGGATCCCGACAATGCTGTCGAGATCCACCCTGCTGCGTGAGTGACAGCGGGCTCTGCCTATATAGAGGCAGAGCCAGCTGTGCCCACCCCCTCCCCTGTCCACTGACAGTCACAGCTCTCTGCAGCGAAATGATCGGAAAGTGAGCGAGCGACGGTATGCGTTAGCTTACTTCCTGATCAATAGAGCCAACCTGTGACAGTTTTATTGTTGACTCGAACTATGAGGTTGAGTGAAAATCTCACCTCATAGTTCTCCTTTAATGGATCTGCAGCTCACCAATGGTAACCAGTATCCAATTTCTTAGAGAAAAAGTACAGTTACATTTTTTTGGTTTCAAATAATTTTGCAGCTTCAATTTGCACAAGCAAAGACAAAGCAAATAGCATAACTGTTGACAATTATGGCTGTAGAAATTATGTATAAAAATATGAGACAAGCTCTGTGTGAAGACATGAATACAAGTACATTTGGAGTCAATTAAGGTGACACTAAACTCAGGAGTTAAATATTAAAAATCCATTCAAGTACCTTAGCTATTAACAAAATGTATCTTATATTTGTGTGTGACTCAGCTGCAGATCCTCAAATCATATCTGAATTGGTGCTGACACTGTACTTCCTTCTGTAGGGTGACTACTTATTTTCCCCATGGTCCCTGTGTGTGTTGTAAAGTAGTCACTGCTCCAAGATTGTTCCCGCGATGGACTACAATCTCACGTTTAGTTTACTAATTTTTATGGAGATTGTAGCCTATCATGGGAGCGAGCTTGGAGCAGTGACTACTTTACAGCACACAGGGACCATGGGAAACAAAAGCAGCCACCCTCCAGAAGGAAGGACACTGTCAGCATGAATTCACAGATGATTTGAGGATCTACAGCCGAGAGATACACAAATAAGATAAATTTTTGTTAAAAGTTAAGGTACTTGAATGCATTTTTAAAATGTATCTGCTGAGTTTAGTGAGTACATAGCAAAAGAATAATTCAAGGCCCAAATACCAATGTTCAGCTACCTAATCTGAGTGCCATTTAGAACACCATTTATGGTCCTTTCAACCCAAACTATCAATACAAATACTATACTCAAAAATGCGTTAGTACTATTATTACTGAGAGATCTTTAATACAGCCATTCACACTAGCTGTAGAAGATATGAACAATGAGCACACACACAAACAGCAATAAAAAAAACAAAGCTGGCCACAAGCCAATGACATCACCCTTTGAAAAGTGTTATTGTTTCAAGATCACTTCCAGCTACTGCCTACTAGGCAGTAATGGTAATATTACCAGAAATGCACTGAATAGTGGATGTAAATTTATGGTGAATGTAGAATCAACCAGTGGTTGTATCGTTTGATGCTAAATGATCTTGTATGGCCTAATAATTTAAAGGTCTTTTTTATTGCAATGCACATGCAACTGCAGAAATGCAATTTCCAAGAAGGAAGAGAAATGTGGAACAAAGCACCGAGAATGTATTTGATATTCTTCAAGAGAACAATTTCTGAAAGCAGAGGTGTAAAGAATTGAGAGGAAAGTTATTCCCCCGGAGCTCATGCCTTTTTAGAGGTTGAACTTTTACTCTGCTGGTTTCAGAACTCACTCTGTTGTGCTGGAGGTGAAATAATGTTAGACCTTATTTTAAGGCAAAGAGAAAAATCTTAAAAAAACACAGAAGGTAATGTTACTTTAAATACAAAACCTGAAAATGAAAACATAACCAATGTGATATCCTCTGACATGTATCACCTTGAAGGCAATCAAAACCTAAAAAGTGTCAGTAAAACCTCTGCACGGGTGTTCCTAGCTGTGTTCAAATGTCTTCATAGGGGCATCCCATGCTATCTGCTCCATTTCTGTCTGTTACATTTGTTCTACATTATGGATAAAGCAGCAGGAGATATCAAATTCCCTTGTTTGGTTTTGTAATGGCTGTGGTCTCAGGGGTACCCTGGAAATCTAATAGTGATACCTGTAGTCTGAGTCCCTGAGAGATGTGAGAAATCGGTAGGTGCTTCATTCCATCAGCATTCACTCATAACTGAGCAATTGAAACAGCATTCCATATGATGCAGTCCATCTACTGTACATTACTCAAAAAGGTGGCACACAACTCCAATGCACAGGTCAGATCTCCACAAATATTTTTTTTAAGTAACTGAACTATCCTACAGAAATCACTAGCAATTCATTGTTAAGAAGAGTGACTATTTGGTTAACAGATGAAACAAATGGCCTCCTATTGTGTAAACCACATAAGTATCCTACAGTATAAATTAATATGGTATGGTTGGACACTACCCAATTTGTGTACAGTTGCTTGCTGTTCCAGGCTATTTGCGTAGCCTTAGGCCTCATTCACACGAGAATCGCACGTACAGCTCCGTGTTGCGTGCACAGCGTATCGGGCAGCTCCCGGGAAAGACAGGTGCCGCGTGTGATTAGCACACAGCCCCTTGTCCCTCTCTATGGGACTACGTGGCCGTACGCCGCCCTACGCTCACCCGCCCTGCGCGTCCGTGCGGGTGTCTGTACTTATACGCTGACAGAGTGGATCCTGTATGTGTCCGAGCCGGGACACCCGCACCCGTACGGACGTGCAGGAGGGTGAGCGTAGGGCGGCGTACAGCCGCGTAGTCCAATAGAGAAGAACACGGGCTGTGTACTAATCACACGCAGCACCTGTTCTTCCCGGGAGCTGGCCGATGCGGCAATGCACGCAACACGGAGCTGTACGTGCCGGCCGATTCTCGTGCATGAGGCCTAACTGTAGGAATACCTCTGTTTAGCAAATACTCTTAGGTTAAGTTCAAAGGACATCTTTTGGAACGCTTGTGAAATGCCTATAGCATTGGTGCACATTTTCAATGCATCTTGGACTTGTTAAGGGGTGTTTGTAACAGGTTTTGTGAATTTTTGTGCCTAGTTAATGTTTTTTTTTTTTTAAGGAAATTCATTAGAAACCAAAGTTTTTTGAGTGCATTATGAGGGTTTAAGTTGCTTTTGGGGTAAGTTGTTACTGACTTTGCTTGAATACTACTTCTACAATCATTTTAAATACTTTTAATACACATAAAATACTACTGGGTTATGCAACAGGCAAACAAGTATAGAAAGGAAACCATAGAAATAAGACTTTTTTCCCCCACTGATTTGACTACATATAGCTAATACTTAACCCCTTCACACCAGCCGTACTCATATATGTGGGAGAACCGAGATGGATCCTATTCTGTGCTGCCACATATATAAATTGTTGTTTTTTCACAGGAGCATGCTCAATCACATGCCCCAGCACTGTGTCCGTGCACTGTGAAATAGGGGCCCATAGAAACAAAATAAAAAGAAGGGAGTTGGAGCAAAACTGGGTTTAGGCGTTAAGGTTTGTTTTAGCTTCCATTATAAAGTGTGTTGCCACCATTGTTTTCCATTTTGCATTCCTACATAGGCCCTGATATATTGTTATGACTATGTGTCTAGAATACATTATTAAAATCCTTTCATTAATTAGTCATAAGTTGGAAATAAGCTTAAAACTATGTTACAACAAATGAATTTACAGAAGATCTCACTTCCCATTATCAAGTCTAAAGTAATCAAATGATTAAATTTCACTTACCCTAACACAGACCCCTAAAGCACCCCACCGAGACCCTGTCTTTTTCATAATTGGATTTGATTTATTACAAGGCTCTCTGTCTCTGACGGTTCAGTCAATGTAGTGTGCTTCAGATGAACCACTGCAAACAGTGCAAAGTGTCAATCAGTCTTCTTTGTGGACAATATCAATGCCCTTAATGGGATCTACATACTGTAGTATTCCACAGTGATCTCAGCTGTTAGCTCATCAAAATACAATATATTTCATTTTCATGATCTCCCTGAAGAAAACCCCAGGTGCATTTCAAAAAGCCAATCAGGAAACTTGTGGCATTTGTATGTAGTGTTTTTCCCCAGTGCCCTATAAAAATAGAGAAAGTGAGAACTTATCTATAGGCCTTTTAAATGAACATCTTATGATTATCCATATCCTGGACCCTAATTAAAGGTACCGTACACAGATTTTCTATATATGTTCTTTATTTAATATGGTCAAGATTAAAATTAAAATGTAATTGTAAATATTACTTTTTTAAGTCAAGTAAATATGGGATTTTTATATTTATAATTATATTTTATATTTATAACTATTTTGCAAACCCAATTTCAGCCAATAAGTAGAGAGAAGATCTAGGTTTTCTGCTTTGCTTAAAATAATTGCCCTAATTGAGGGAAGAATGCTGAACTGCTGATCTGAAGTCTAACTTTGTTTATTGTCCACATAATTGGGAAGCTTTGGGTCCCACAGTAGGAAACTATTTCTGTTCCATGTTAATAGTTCATAAACTAAAAAAATAAATAAAAATAATAATAAGTATAGTGCAGTGTGACTTATCCCTCCCCTACCTTGTTGCCTATTCAGAGGACTCCACCTAAATCACAGAGTGTTAAAGGAAACAGACTGTGTGAATAAAGTTACATGGGTGCATCCTGTATTAAATACTTATTTGTAAAACAAACAATTTTGTATAAATATTAAAACAGTTTTTATACACTTACAACTGTATAAGCTTAATAAATAAAATAATATAAAATTGATTTTAAACCATTATGGTCCACTTTTAAGCAGGATCAAAGAAAAAAAAGTTGTTGGACATGTATCAGTTCACTTATAGATAAACCTTATGTTTTTGCAGAGTCTGCCTCGATCAATGATACAGAGAAATATAAGGCTGATACTGGGCGCAGCTGGAATTATGCCTTGTGTCCATTTGTAGAAAAGTATTGGCTGTTCGCAACTTATAGCTTTTTTCTAAACGTAACTTCCCCAGTTCCCTGCCCCCAGTTCTGGTAAACTCATGCATGCTGGAAGATTCTCTAAAAAAAACTTATCTTGGCTGAAGAAAACTGTTCTCTGGATTTTCTACAGATGTCAGTCATATGATTTCTGCTGAAGAGGCAGACTAGCATTCAGATTGGCTACTCCCAACCTTTAGCAAATAACACCTGCCTAGATTTTTTGGGATCTACAGTTTCTCAAGCAAGAGTGGTATTGCTGGGCTTTTACGACCATTTATAGGCAAGGGGCATACTCGCTAAGACTAGCCATGCACAGCTTAAATGTTGGTTGAATGATGCTATGTCAGCACCACCCAGCTCAACAAACATCAAATGAAAAATTAAAGATGCTAGGTGGAATATCTATTGCCCAACAGTGGCTGCATCTAATCATTTGGCTGTCTAAATGCAACATCTGACGGGGAGATTCCTCCATCCATGCTGTTTAGCGTGTATGGGGGAACCAAGTGAAATTGAAGTCTGTATGGCTAGCTTTATTGTCCTGTTACTTGTTACTGACCATATCTGATGTCTAGTTTACAGTTCCTAGCTGCCAAATTGTACATGTTATTTGTCCTCCTTGCTTGCTATCTGGTTTAAATGTTCTGCCTAATTGTACAGGCTGACTCTGTTTACCAGCTACAGTCAGGTACCGGGATTATATCTCCTGCTTGCTATATTATACATTCTGATAGCCACCTGTTATAAATTCATGCATGGTTTCTAGTGTATGTCTCCTGCCTGCTGGAATGCCAAAGTTGCTCATTAAAGAAGAACTCTGGGCATATTTATTCTTAGCCCTTGCAGTGGCTCCTTTGCTCCAGCAATGGAATATCCCATGGCATCTTCACATTCTATATATTGTATTGGACATGATGACTCACAGGACCTTAGACCGCTGGAGCGGTGAGGGAGCAAGACGGAAGGGACCCATCTAACCGACTGAGAGATTGAGGTGAGCATAACCGTTCTATTTTGGTCCCTAGACGAAAGTGAGCACTTGACCCTTGCAGTGCAGGGGTAGTGCCACTGCAAGGGTTAAGAATAATTATGACCAGAGTTTTTCTTTAAAAAGCTAAACTAGTCAGGATTTTGGATTTAGACTGTTTGCAGGGTAGTAATATATCTTCCAAGCAGGAAGTAGAAAACATGATCACATGCCTGTTCAAAAATTGGCAATCCCCCTCCTACTTTCAGTGCTTCACTGTTGGTCACTAACACTATTTATCAGATTAAGAGACGGTTGTAGATGGTAAGCAGGATATGGTGAGCTGGTGCTCAGCTCTTGCAGATTAGAGTTCCTTGGGTTTGAGGGCCCCCAAGATAATCAAAAACCTACTGCAAGGTATGTGAAGTCACCCGAGAGAGCCTACATTGTATTCATGTTACCCCTTAATGTATATTTTACTAATGAAATGTTTACTTTAAAGCCCATTAACATTTTCACATGTTTTATTTAATTCAGGGGTTCATATTACTTTGACCGAATGAGCATTTATTTATAATTACTGCAAATGGTACAAGAAGTTTTTCTTTTTCAAATAAAACTAAGACTATAAGCAAATATCTGTGTAACATTCTTAACCTCTTGTTTCTTTCTTGCAAAGCATTCCATTAACCTTTTGTACTGGCACTTTAGAGATTATTGGTATAATAATCTCTGCAGAGAGATTCAACACTTTCCCCTGTCTAAATTACTCCCGAATTTTAGATTCATTTTGAACTCTTTCACCGAACATCTTCATGCTCCACGTGAACATTTTCACTGTCGATTTACATTTTTTATACATTTATGACTTTTTATTGGGATTAGAAGCCTTGTCAAGTTTTGCTGCTGTCCAAAATTCTCTTTTCTCAGGATAATCTTTTCCACAGACAAGAACTGAACAAAACTTTCCAAAAGCAACACAGACAGAAGTAAAAATACATTTTTAAGTAGGAAATGCTAGAACTCCTGACAGCTTTTTATTGATGCATCTTTCCCTCACTTCCTGTTTAGTTGAAGATTGCCTTCAGAACAGGAAGTGAGGAAAACCATCTCTAATATAGTCCCGGATAGCAGTAAAATTTGTCAGTGGTTATAACCCTTCCTCACTCTATCCAAAATAAATCAAGTTTTGGCTATAGATAAGCAATAAATGACACTGATTTAAAATAATACCATATACATGATGGCTTTCTTGGATAAAGTGGAACTCCATGCAGATAATCAGTTAAAATATATATATGTATAAAATGTAGCATTCCAAAGGAGTGTTTGTAGAGCCGCTTTTGTGATATGTTTACTATACTGCACAGCTAGAAAGATCATATTTCTTCTTTCTAGTTCAATTTGACTGCTTTCTTGATCATCACCCTGCTAAATAAATAGTGATGATGCTGATTTATTGTCCAATGGCAGGCAAAGAGAACTATGGGGTAAGTGTTTTTCCCCATAGTTCTCTTTAGGGTCACGGGAGGTCATATACTAACCTCCTCCCGTGACCCAAAGCTCAGTAGAGCAAAAGCAAAACCCAAAGCTCAGTATATCGCGGGCTACTGCCCGTGTTATACTGTAAGCACCGCAGCCGCGACGGATCCGCACAATACTGTCAAGATCCATCCAGCTGCGTGAGTGACAGCTGGCTCTGCCTATCTAGAGGCAGAGCCAGCTGGACAGTGTGGCAGAGGTGCTGGCACGTAAAACAGTGAATATATACAATTAGGGATGCAGATACTTTTCCAGTACTAGTGCAGATACTTGGCATCAGAACTCGTACTTGTAAGTACTCGGCAAGTACCAGTACTCGTACACGCAAAACTGGTATCTGTGCATCCCTTTATTTATATTTATAAAAACAAAATAGTACATTAAAACAGAGATGTACAAATCCCAGGAGCTCCATGTGCTCCTTACAAATGACAGCTGCCTCCTAATCTTTGAATCTTTCTCTAGTGTAGTCTTGGAGCTCAAAAGTATCGGTACATGTACTCGTACTTGCACCGAGTACTGTACTTGGTATCTGTGCAACCCTATATACAATATATGTTAGCTGTGTGCCTGGAGTTTTACTTTTAGTTACATGGTGCGGCTTGCAATAAAATAAGCAACAGAGGCATATTAAGGATTCTGGAATGAGGGGTGACAAGGTGACATGACTATAATAACTCTTAATTCAAGTGCAGTGCTGTCCTCAAATTACAGAGATTCATAAAGATTTGACCTACAGTTTAGTATTTTGATTTGTACAATGGAAGCGAATGTAACAAAAATACATCAGTTTTTATATACTGCTCCCATAGTGACCTTATGAAATGTTCCCATGAATAATATTATGCGCAAGAATGAAATTCACACAAGCAACAGACAGGAATCAGTTTATCACAGTGCATGTTTTATAGTGATATTATGTAAGTGGTTACACCAGTACTTGAAAAGATAATAGTTACATAGTATTTGAGGTTGAATAAAGACATTAGTCCATCAAGTCCAACCTATTAGGATCTCATTCTAGGAGTACATGTACCCCTGTATATTACGGTCCCTTAAGAAATCGTCCAAAAGTTTCTTGAACAATTCCACATTATTTGCTGAAATCACCGCCTGTGGCAGTGAGTTCCAGACCCTAACTGATCTTACTGTGAAGAACCCCCTTCGCCCCTTGTGCTGGAATTTTTTTTCCACCAATTTTAGGTGATGGCCTCTAGTTTTTGTAACGGAGTTAATTTTAAACAGTTTATCGCTAATGTTGCTACCACCATTGAACATTTTGTACATGGAAATCATATCCCCCCTTAATCTCCTCTGCTTAATAGCACTGCTTACAATAGACAAGGCCATTTCAGTACCCTAGAATGCACATCCGCTGTTGCACCCACTATGCTACTATGTAGAGAACTTGCAACAATGAATAACTGGTGACGCAGCATGCATAGCACACTATGACAAACCTTGGGGTATGCACACCTCCCATCAACATGCTAATAAAAGTTTTAAGAAAAACCCTTTTTCTTTTCATTGCATACATTGTTTTAGACCGAACAAAGTCATCACTGGGTCCTGGTGCTTCTCTCCTCAATGTAGACAGATCATGATTGGGGAGAAGGGCCAGCATGGTGCACTATATAGCATCCTGGAAACATCACAGCATAACCTGCCTTGTTGCTTCTCTCAAGAGCTCTCAGGCCTTTTACTAGCAGTAGGCTGGCTCTTGGGAGCAGTTATGAAAACATCAAAATACCTTGATGAGTGGATGGGTCAGTTTAAAAGAGTAGGTGTGCCTGCAGCCTATCCCATGTAAGGCCCACATGTGATGCTGAGCCTGGGTCGCTATGTGATAACAGGTGGGCTCTGCAAGGGGCATAACTAGAAATCACAGGGCCCCATACAAAAGTTTGCTATGGGGCCCTGTGATTTCTAGTTACGCCCCTGGTGAGGTGCATTTTTTGCTATGTTGAGCCGATTAAAAAAAAATGGGTCAACACAAGTGGCATTAATGGTTGCACACATAGATGTGAATGGGCCATTAAGGACGCCTTCCTGCATGGAGGCTGCCACTTCTGATACCAACTCCTGAAAATGCCAGATGCCAGCAACTCCAAAATTGTGAGATATTGATCTGGAAATAGTATGAAGATAACAACTTTTTTAATTTTAGTCACGCTTTTCTGCTCTTCTAGTCACGTGCTCTGGTCAATGACTCTGACTAAGCCAGGGCAGGACAAATCCCAGGAGCCAGGTAACCAATGCTCCTTAAAAATTACAGCTGGCACCTAACTTTTAGGCTAGGTTCACACCTGGGCGACTCCTGAACGTGCGGCAATCGTGCACAAAACCATGCAGATGGGTGGGCGGTCACTGAGTCAGCCACCACAGCCGACCAAGCTGGAGGTGCAATTATTTTCTACTGGCACCCCAGTCGTGCCAGGCGGATAGCGCGGTTCCACCCATTCAATTGAACACAAAAGCCACATGTCGTGTGTCGCAAAAAAAGGTAATTGTACCTTTTTTTAGCGTTTGCCACGAAGATGTAACCCCATTCAATGGGGCAGCACGACAACCGCTGTGAGACGCTCAGAGACTGTAACATACAGGGGTAAAGGTACCTTTAAAAACAAGATCACACAGGGACTCGTACACACGCATTCTCATGCACAATCACATACATACACGCAATAGGTTGAACATGATGGACCTGTGTCTTTATTCAACCTCAAAAGACTACGGGGGTTATTCACAAAGCTGCCAAGGGCAGCCGAGTGAATAACCGACCCGAAGTGAAGTGAACCGAACGCTGTTCGGCTATTCACTTCAGGCTTGTACGGCTGATTCAGCGGCATTCGGCTCGGCTATTCTGCTCGGTACCTCTGTGGTCCCGAGCAGAAAAGAAAAACAGTTGGAAAAAAAAATAGAAAATGATTAGCAGAGCCGGAGGTGATATGAAAGCCGACTCAGCAGAGTCGGCTTTCATATCACCTCCATCTCTGCTAAGCTCTCATTGTAATGCAGGGGGGAGAGAGCACCCCACTGAAATGATGGCAGATAGCAGAGGAAGCAATAGCTTCTTTGCTATCTGCAAGTTGTTTTTTTTAGTATTCTGACAGCTGCTGCCGTCAGAATAAAAAAAATCAGCATAGGAATGCATAGCCAGAGTCCTATTGGCTATTTCAATTTGCAATATCCAATAGCAAGCTGGCTATTTTCACCCGCCCTCTGCTGCTGTCAATCACTAGAAGAGGACCTGATGGAGATCTTCAGGTCCCCTCTGCTGATTGACAGCAGCAGTGGGCGGGTGCAATAGCTAGTTTGCTATTGGCTATTGCAAAGTGAAATAGCCAATAGGAATGTAGCTATGCATTCCTATGCTGTTTTTTTTTTTTTCTGACTGAAGACGGCCAGCGGCTCCGATGTTAGAAAAAAAAAAGAAACAACAGAGCAGGGAATGGTTTACTCTGCTCGATCGAGCAGAGTAAACCTTTCCGGGAGATAGTGTTTCTCTCCCGGGCGGCCGGGAGTCGCTATTTAATAGCGGGAGACTCCCGGAGCGTCCGGGAGAGTTGGGATGTCCTGTAACCGGGGGACGCTGATCTGTCTCTGCAAGTGGCCAGAGCCAGCCGTGAGATGACGGCTAGCTCTGCCCAGTTGTCAGTAGCAGGCTGTCGGCCAGCTTCAGCTTTCACTTCGGCTCAGTCGAGCCGAGGCATATGCCTTCGGCTCGACTGAGCCGCTCGGCCAACTTTGGGAGCTGTACGGGCTATAGTGAATAGCCCGCACAGCAGCCCTTTGGTTCTACTGAACCGAAGGGGTCCTGGGGCCGAAGCTAGTCGAAGGATAAGCCAAAGCTACGGCTAGATCCTTTGGCAGCTTTGTGAATAGACCACTATGCCACTATGTAACGATCGCACGTTCCGGGTGTCGCTGAGGTCTAAACCTAGCCTTATGGTTTCCACTACTTGTTGTCAATACAGCTGGCTCCTAATAAAATCCTGATGGCTCCTGGATTGAACAGACTGGCTCTTGAATTCCATTTGAATTTGTTCACCCCTGGACTAAAGTATGATAGTGACTCGAGCAATGTAAGAAGGTGATCAAGGAAAGGCAGCCACAATATTTTTGTAATGACAGATTACTTTAAATGTGTTCTTAAATGTAGCTAGTTTAACAACCTGAACTCAGGTAAGTACCTGAATCTGTCTGAATACAAACCTCCTGCAGTACAATTTACAGTCACACTTAGACTAGGAGAGGGAGGGGGCAGCAGGCTGTTCTGCATGCACTTTAAGTAGAGGGGTGACCTCATCAGTACTCTGCTGCTACACTGTCCAATCAATAGACCGGAGGTGGGATTTGACCCATTGTTTTTGACCAAGCTGTACTACAGCTGCGGTAAAGGCTGCTCTGTCTGGATCACAAAAGCTGTTCTGTGTGTTCTGTACACCAACAGCTGACAGGTCATATTTAGGGTAACGTATTACAAAATGCCATTTCTTTTATTCCAATTTAAGAAAAATTTAAAATTTAAATAGCATGTCATTTTAATACAATTTATATGCAAAATGCCAGGTGTAGCAATTACTTGTGTTTGTATCATTTATATTTATTTGACCAAAAGTAGAGTTTTCCATTAAGAATGCTTTGGAAAATAATTCTGACGCCTTGAATGTCGGACAGCAGTATTAAAAATAATTACTGTGGATTTATATTGTTGTAAAAAAAATATTTTATTTTAGCTGCAGCCAAGGAGCTTGAAAAAAAAAATCTTATGAAATATTTCCTTGGATAATATGCGGAGTGCTTTTCTGAACAACATAACCTCCAGGAGAAATCTGTCAGTTCTGACAGCGACAGAGAAGATGGATTTTACTGTGGAAAAGCTCCAGACTTAGACAGTTTACAAAATTGGCTTTTGTTACTTTTCTTTATTTTGTGCTGAATAGTTTTGTGACAGGACTGATAAATCAGTCTGCTTGAGTAAGACCTCTGTCAGTTATACAGGTGCTGGATATATAAGTAACGTGCAGTGCTTCTAAGCCGTGTATGGAAATAACAATACACAATTTAACACATTGAAATGTTATTTTAACTGCATTAAATATGCCTTGCTGTCACTTAAAGAGGTGTGCTGTGACACAAAACCATTGAGCTTAGAGATATCTTTGTGTTGGAAGCAGTAATTTCTCAACATATTAATTTGACCTGTCTATCAAGTGATGGCTGCACTGAGACCGCACTAGTTGCACAATTGCTGATTCATAAAACTGGAAGAAAGGCAGGGGCTGCTTGTAACTTCTAGCCAGTTGATTGATTTTATCATCTTGCATAAGAAAAATGACAGCTGGAATCTGATTGCTTACTAAAGAAACACCCCATACTCCTTTCCTATGGCAGCATTTCAAAGATACTTTTATACTACAATACTATACTATAGGGCATTTCTAACAGTCCGCAAAATTTCAGCAGCCCCAATTCAGATAGGCTAGGTTACTTGGATAAATAGGTATTCGGATAGATAGATAGATAGATAGATAGATAGATAGATAGATAGATATGCCCAATATCTATCTATCTATCTATCTATCTATCTATCTATCTATCTATCTATCTATCTATCTATCTATCTATC
>NW_017306701.1:744690-761445 GCF_000935625.1 Nanorana parkeri
CTATCTATTTATCCAAATTCTTATATATCAAAGTAACTTAGCCTATCTGGATTGTGGCTGCTGAGATTTTGTGGACTGTTAGAAATGCCCAATATCTATCTATCTAACATTCCGCAAAATCTCAGCAGCCACAATCCAGATAGGCTAGGTTACTTGGATAAATAGGTATTTAATTAGAAAGAAAGATAGATAGATTTTTTGATATTATTTTCTTTCTTTTATTCTTTCAGGTTCCCACCTAAGGTAGATTTACACTTACATACAGATTATAAATGTGTAAACATCAGGTTTCAAGAAAATGGTTTGGTCTCAATCAGATCAATGCCATTGTTAAGTTAAACCAATGTTGACTCAAAGGGTGTAGCGCTTTTTTTTATTGTTAAGAGACAGTTTTCTGACAATGGTATAGCTGCCCTCTATTGTTTTTCCATTGTTTGTAGCTAGCTTTGTCCCAATGGGATATCATTTTGGGGCAACAACACACCCAAGCTGATCAACAATAGCCTGGCCTTTGGCATTTAACTGACTTTAGATGGCATTTTGATGCTGTGCTGCCATCTAGAGTTGGAAAAGGAGATACACCTGCCCTAGAATGTAATGCAAGTGTAAGGGTGATGCCCACAGGTGTTGGCTACCAGTTTTCCAAATAAAAGCCACCAGGTGCAACAAGGGGACTGATGGAACGTTGACCAAATAGAACTTCACTGGAACAAAGGATGACTAAAGGCCACACTTCGAGAGAGACTGCAACCAATAGCCATTTTTTAGAGAAAGCTTAATCGTCTGGAGTTCTGTTCCATACAGAATTTGTAGACCAACAATGGCCGAAGCTGAAGTGACCTTTAGTGTCTCCTCTTATGGAAACTATTGCATGTGCTATTGAAGGTGTATGCTTGTTTATGTATTTTTGTAGCAGCCTGTTTGTGTTGTATTTTTCTTTTCCTGTTACCAAGTAGTTTGTGCATGCATCATTTTTGTATAGAAAAGTATGATTAATACAACTACAGGGTCAGTTTCCTTGTCTGTACTACGAGGATCAGACAAACAAACAGCTCCAAAACTTTGCCTAGTATTATAGATAGATAGATACAGTATTTGCCGGCGTATAAGACGGGTTTTGAAACCTTAAAACATCCCCCAAAAATCGTCGGTCGTCTTATACGCCGGGTACATACAGAAGGATATGGTATACTGTATGTAGCTTCGGCTACATACAGTATACCTCGCTGAGCCAATCACGGCAGGCTTTGTATTAATGAATACAAAGCCTGTATTCATTAATACAAAGCCTGCCGTGATTGGCTCGGCGCTTTGTATTAATGAATGTTAGTGGGTGCATTTAAACATTATTTTGGGCTATACTCGTCTTATACGACGAGCATAGCCCAAAACCTATATTTTAACACAAAAAGTAGGGGGTCGTCTTATACGCCGAGTTGTCTTATACGCCGGCAAATACGGTAGATAGATAGATAGATAGATAGATAGATAGATAGATAGATAGATAGATAGATAGATAGATAGATAGATCCAACTAAACCCCCCAACTGGAGTCCTCTGGACAGTCAACTGGAGACAGTCAACCTCTTCCAGTTCTTGATGATGCACTGATGCTTTCTGCATCAATACACCGCAGAGCTCACTGAGGACATCAAGAGGCAAAACAAACATACTGCGGACGACTACACCGGAGAGGAGATGAGTATCGCAGCAAACGGAGCCTTTATTTTAGCCTTTGGTTGGAAAAAATATTTGAGAGTTGGGCTTTAATTGATCTGACTATTATAATCGGATTGGTTGCATATAGGCACTTTATTGCTTTATTATATAATACTACTTAGATTACAGTCAAAAAGATACAGCACTCTTAGCACATATTCTGTAAGGAAGCTTCGGTCAATATGAAGAAACACCTCATTTTGACCATGTCCTGCCCATTTACATTGTCTTTGCATGCTATACATCCAAGAATGCTAGCAATGTTAGAAAAAATAGGAAATGTTTATTATTATTTTCATAGCCGTTATTATTCAGTAGTAATCTCTCTACATTACTGATACCTTCTCTAACTTTACTTGTCGATATTTTATTACTATTAGGAACATCAAAGCTATCAGCTGGAACATATGTAGTTTCAACATCACTTTAATTTAAATAAAGCCTAATTGCAGTAGTGTGTACTATAATAACCTGATATAGTCTAATATCTACATCATAGTATACTGGACTCAGAAATATGGAATCAGCCATAATACTGTTGCCCATGCGTACCTCAACTATGTGCTCTCGATGCCATTTTATCAAACCACACATTCTTTATATTAGCCCAAGTATTGTAATTAATTTATCACTTGTACTAAAAGTGCGTATGTTTTATCCATGCAGAACACCACTTATGCCGGTGACATCCAATTTCAACTCTTAATACGATAAATGTAATGTCTTTGAACCCAGCCTTCCCCAGGACTGCGGCATTTTCCAATTACTGAATCACGTTGTTGACTTCCTAATTAAAATGGCATGACATGATGTCTGTTATTCTACATGTTTGTAATAAATATCTGCTGAAGAAATGAGCTCCTGTGACAAAAATAACCTTTTTCTTCTTCACTTTATAATTTCTGACTCAAACTGGTTTTCGCACTCACTACTCAATGGGGTTATGTTTTTATTGTTTAATATAAAGAAAGCAATATAGTAAAAGGATGCTGGGGCAGTACACGGTTAGTGACATGTATGCAATGTTTACTTTAAACAAATACTGTAAGTGTGGTCAGAGTCAGTCTTCTGTATTGAAAGT
The DNA here is from genome assembly GCF_000935625.1 of Nanorana parkeri. Lineage (NCBI taxonomy): Eukaryota > Metazoa > Chordata > Amphibia > Anura > Dicroglossidae > Nanorana > Nanorana parkeri. Next base: position 747,491 of record NW_017306701.1, read on the forward strand.
GCTGGGTTCAAAGTAGTAATCAACTTTTCTGAATAATAAATTCAGATCAAACAAATATACATTGCCCAGCAGTATTTATTTACATTTTTGCCCAAACACATACAGTCAACGTTTCTAAACAAATGGCTCCAACTCCCTCAGTTCAATATTTCTGAACTTCCTGTCCAGTACAAGATCACAAAGGAGAGTCTCCAGTCTCCAACAGCTGTCCATCTACTTATTTGGAGAAGGAAGGAGCAGGGAGGAGAGGAGTATCCTGCCTTGCTGTTGTGGAGATGCACACAGCTTACTAGCACACATAATGATGGCTCTATAGGATCCTGCAAGGGAAAGGAATTCACCCTCAAACGGGATATCAGAGCCAGTGCTCAGGGGACCACCTAATTCTGTAGGAACCTAAACATATTAAACATCAAGGAGCAGCATGCATTGTAAGTTATTTAATCAGCATTTGAAATAGGCTAGTAAACATTTTGACTTTCATATCACTATATGAAAGACCAACATTTTCATATATTATATGACCATCCCATGAGCTTCCTGGAAATCCCATTGCAAAACATTTGACATTAACCTCTTGCCGTCCGCCCGTAGTAGAAAAACGGACGGACGGCACTGCTGCATCTGCGGGTTGCCGTCTCCAGACGGCAATATGGAGTTTACTCCTCCTTTGCAGCTATAACAGCCCCCACTCTTCTGGAAAAGATTTAGAAAGATGTGCCCATGTAGCCAAAGCACCTTGCACAATCAGGGCACAATCATAAAGGATAAGCAAAGGGCCTTAAACAAACAGTTGCTACAAGTTGGCAGTAAACAATTGTCTAAAATGTATTTATGTGTTGTAGCATTAATAATACCCTTTTACTGGAAACACCTGAACTCAATGATTTGGAGGGGTGTTCACATAGTTTGGGTCATACAGTGTACATTTACTTCACTAAATCACCTGTTTAATTAGCCTACCGTAAAATAATCTGTCATATCACAAAATACTGTCGATTCACCTGAAGGCCTTCTACATTACGATCTGCCAAAATCTAATCCCAGTATTTAATACAAGCAGCTCTTTTTATATATATTTTTTAAATTGATAGTTTTCTAAGAAATGTAAAAAAAGACTTTGTTCCGAAAAGACTATACCAGCCTATCACAGCAGACATATGAGCTTGTGTATCCCTGGTTGAAGAGTTGAGAGTGTGCATGCACCAAGCTGACATTGGAAAATATGCTCTTTGGCACTTGAGAGCAATACCCTGGAATGAAGGGTTGTGTTGGATTGCAGTGGACAACAACCAAAATAGATAATGTGAGGGGTTTAAGTGCAACTTACATGTACCCCTCAAGGTCAGTTAAGTTGCCCGCAGTGGCGTAACAATCACCATAGCGACCCAGGTGGCCGCTATGGGGCCCAGCCAGGACATCCCACTGATGCCGTGTGGGCCGCTTGGGTCGCTATGGCATCTCAGGCTCCTGGCTGTCACTGGCGGGTGTGAGGAGAAACGTGTCGCTGTTAGATCACCGACAACCTGTCAGTGATCTGTGCAGCGGCGCGTTCCTCCTCACAGCCGCTGCTGAGTCAGTGACAGCCAGCAGCTGTGGAGGAGGAAGGCTGGCCCGGCGTCAGAAGCGGAGGAGGAGGCGGGCCCAACGATGGAAGAAGAGGTGGGGCCCGGCGAAGGAAGATGAGGCTGGGCCCGGTGACGGAGGAGGCGGGGCCTGCCAGCGACCAGGAGGAGGAGGACAGCGGATCACGACTGACAGGTAAGAGGTGTGCAGCCCATCTGAGACCCTGCAGAGCCCACCATAGAGAGTCTATGGCGGCCTCTGCAGGGTCACTCTCAGGTGGGCTGTTTGGGATATCAAGTGGGCTCTGCAAGGGCATAACTAAAAATCACAGGGCCCCATACAACAATTTGCTATGGGGCCCTGTGATTTCTAGTTACACCCCTGGTTGCCCCACTCCCCTCCCAGAAGAACTATCATGTTTCTTAGAGAAAATACATAGTAGAAAAAAAGACCAACACACATTTTCAACAGTATTCTTGTATTTAAGTAAAAATTATTCCACGTAGGTTTACTGTTCTGCAAGAAGAGACTTATACAGTTCGTAAACGTTGTTATACAATGTGACAATTTTGTGTCGATAAAGAACATTGACTGAAATTCTTATTGGAGTGCAAGTGACTTTTCCACCAGGTGATACTGATCTGCAGAGGCATCTGCTATCATCTCGGCACCCACCCATTATCTTGGATTATACCCGGTCAGGAGTGCGATGGGATCTACTTTAGAGCTGCAACAGTTAATCGATTAAGTCGATTAAAATCGACGATTGAACTTGAATTACTTTACTGTTCTTTCGGCTCAAGCTGTGTCCTCATTATTAAAGTTTAAAGTCAGGGTAGATTTTTTTTGGTCTAGTTCAAAAACTCTGGTTAAAATAATATGGCTCCTAATTAATAAGTAAATTAAGTAACTATCTTTGACATTGGACTAGGAACTGGACTGTTGCAATCTACAATATTTCCACACTACACTACCACTATGTATAATTCATAGCGAATCATTCAGTAGTGAGTAGCAGCTGCACTGTGGGCACAGAGGGAGCTTTGCTGTCAAGTAAATCCTTGACAAGGCAGGATCTGGTGTAAGATGGAGAAGCAATAAGACCAATGTGTATTATTTTTACGTAAATTTGTGATTTGTTTTATCATATTGGTAAGTATTTAATCTATTTTTTAAATAAAGTTTATTTGTTTAATTTCTATGCATTTTAAGTATCTTTGCATCATGGTAAATAGGTGTGAGGTCCTCAGGGACAGGAAAATCCTCTGAGAACAGCTTATACCTACCCCTAATATTTAAGGGTAAGTCATGAGTATCTTATAACTGACCTTAAAGGTGGGGATCATTACAAGCATGCTATGACTGTATCATATACTCATACTGTATATGTGAGTAGAGTGAAACAAACTTCTGCTTTTAACTCTCAGTTCAGTAATCACTGTAACACTTAGTAGAGCTCTGTTCTTTTTTTGTCTCTTATTTCTGCATTTTGATGAAAAAGAAAGAGGATTGTTATCAGCTACTGGAAAATTCAGTCAGACCATCCATTCCTGGCACATAGGGATTGCTTCATCATGTGATTAGTACTCAGTAGCTAGTATCCTAATTACTGTACTAATTTGCTGCTCTACATCCTGTCTTTTACACCGTCACCTGACCTTTGTGCCTTTGACTATTATATGAACTGTGTACAATCCTGCTTATTTGCTGTGATCTGCTCATAACTGCTCCTAGATTTAGATGCCCTGACCTCTGCTTGTTGTTAAAAACTGTTATTATGACCCCTAGTATTCCTGGACAAAGCATGTAAAAAATGTGCTTAATGTATTTTCACCATCTGCTGCCCTGACAGCTTGACCTATCTTACAAATAGCCCCCTGGCAATCAACAGAACCCTCACGTTATTATAGATGTCATAAATGTACATTAAACGCTGTATTCATGATAGCAAGCAATTGATATTTTTTTTCTATTAAAGATCAACCACACAAAATAAAAATTAGTTGAACAGTTTACAAGCAAGCAGTGTAAAGTATTAGTAGAGGTTATTACAGACAGAGGAGATTTTTGGCAACCCCTCTATCCAAGCACAAATAGACATTTATAATAAATGAGTAACCACCAGTATTTAATAAGGGATTACAAGGGGTTTTAACAGACTACATGCACCTAATTCCAGGGTTTAGGGGTTTGTGGATATAGCTGTGATTTTTTGTTTCACTGTTGACATCCATAACCATACACATCCATATCTGTGTATATGCATTATCTGCATATACACAAATACTCATGTTTACTGGCATAGTAATCATTTTTTGAGGAGCCATTCAAAATGAACTTTAACCACCATTTAATGTCTCCCAAAACAGTTACTTTTAAAGCATGCTAAGTTTCAAGGTTGCCAGTGTGCTTATTTCAGTTCTCAACCAAACTTTCAAGCCCTCATCTTTGGGTACGTATAAACCCCACATCCATCCCACGCCCACCTATTCACACAGAATCACATCGCAAAAAAATCCTGTAAAACCCCTGAGTGGCACCTCTCCTGGGTGTGGAAACCAGTGTTCCAGAACTGCAATCTGGGTCCACCACAGCGCAGTTTTGTTGCCACCCTTTGTCATGATGCCATCACGTCACTGTGGTCTTCTGCTGCTGGAGAGGACATGTCACAGGAGAGCCAATAGGAAGTGTCCACATCACCCAGGAAGCAACATGGACATCCCAAGAAGGATCCTTTCACCCTGTAGTGTGGAGGAGAGAAGATTCAGGACCTGGTACGTCACATGACAGTGAATTTAGGTAAGTAAAAGGGGCTTTTAGGTAGATATTTTTAAACTAAACTAAGTGATTAGTAAGAGGGGTGTGTGGGTTAAAAAGTAGTGAGGGGTCTGGGTTCCTGGAGATCAGCTTTGAGTTTTAATCAAATAGATAAAATGAAACGGGGGTCTTTTATATCTGCCTTCACCAATACTTTAGGTAAAAAATGGATTAGAAAAAATATAATGTATGTAATATACTGTATGTCCTCTATTTGAAAGTGTATTTCAAATATACATTTATTGAGAAATATTGAGAAACTGAAAAAGGTTTTGGTACTTATTCATAAAGTTTAATTTTTACAGATTTTTAAAGATCCCTAAAATATTACAGCTGCTTTCAATAAAACATTTTGTTTGCTCAGCACGCCCTTGCACAGGGATGCTCCAGCAAGTGAATACTGTTTTGTATCCAGCTGTAAGTGAATGCTACTCTACCCTTGCTGGCAGGATGTGTTGTGCTTTAGTAAATCAGGCTTGATTTGTGAAATGCAATGCAGCGGGATCATATACTTGGATATTTCATGGAACACTGGCCTTATTATCTGACTTTCAAGCATGTATTAATATTTTACCAGCTCATTCAATACATGATTTTACAATATTAGCATCCCTTGGCAGCTGTACAATGGCACTTTCATTAAGCAGTTATGGAAGCTGAGCTATTGAATGCGCACAAAGTAGTTATATTTTATAACAACAGTGATTGTTAAATTAATATTTCTTGGTATTATGACTCCAGGCTAACACAATTATAAAAGTCCTGTTGATTCTGTTGCTGTTTGTTAAAACATTTGTAAATTAAAGTAGAGATAACAAGCAGAAAAAAAATCTGATAATTTTACTAAATGGTATTTTATGACACAGATGTAATACAAGAGCACAGAAATGATCATGAATTTCCCCCTCAGCTCCTTTACTGCACCAGTGTTAAAATTGCCACTAACCACTTCTTACAGGTCCACCTGTTTCCAGTAAAAAACTGTTATAAGGTAGATAAATCGAGATGCTCATATATTTACTCAACTATCAAAGTCAAAGATCCAGGAACGCAGGTATAGCAAAGTTGCACATGTTGGAGGATTCTAATCAGGGTTGTCTCTACAGTATTTGCCTCCCAAGGTGGGAACAGGGGTCTGCTGGAGGTGAATGGTCGTTAAGGGGGGAGGGGTGCTGGTGGTGGATACTCGTTACCTGGCGGGGTGGATAGATGTTTCTGCCAGTGGATGTTCATTACCTCTGGGCTCTGACTGGTGTCCCACCCAGCTCACTGATGTCACTGGTTGCCAGAAGCTGGGTGAGATGCAAGCCAGAGCATCCCGCTCAGCTCCTGGCAACCAGTGATGTCTGTAAGCTGGATGGGAAGCTGGACAGAATATCACATGTTGCAAAGAGCTCTTAGCAACTTGGGATGCACTGGCCACCCCCCTGCACAACCACCAGGTGTGCTGCACTCCCTCATGTGTCCCAATGAGATGCTGCATTATAGGGACAGCCCTGCCTCTAATGGTCTCTTGCAACCATCTCTTGTTGTTACTTGAATAAAGTGTCAAAGGAATGATGACTAAGCCAGCTAAACCCTGGCAGAAAGGGCACAACTGCTTTCTACCTCATACAGAGAGGTTCTTTTTGGGTTGGACGCTAAAATAGTTCTCCAGATAAATGGCACACAGGCATACTGGTTAGTTTATTAAAAAGCTTAACTCCAGGCAAGTAGTTAAATACACTGTTAAAGAAATATCTGTCTGAACAGCCACATTTTTAAGCTTCACTGCAGCAGTTTGGCCAAAGACACCTGCTGATTGTACATTAAAGGAGCAGCAGCACACTGATAAATTGTTAATCTGGGCACTGATCTCTCATTCTGTAAGCATGTCCACTTTTAGCACACATGCACATAAGCAGAAACTGACTGACTGCTCAAGTAGGTCTCCCCCAATTCCAATCTTCTACAAGGGATTTCAGACTTGTGACGGACCGCCTTCTACCCCGACTGGGTACCTCCATCAGAAATCAGCTTCCTCTCCGCTCGAACCTGAATTCCAGTGTCCTCAGCCCAAACCTGCCTAATTATTGGACAGAACCAATATATTAGGACAGAAAGCTAAACTCCTCAAACATCAGACAACACCAATGTTGAAGTGGACACCAAGAACTGCTTTATTGAAGAAAGCACACAGATTTTATACCTCACAGAATCAGATAAGAGTTCAGTGTGTTGAACAGTTCCCACCCCTAGACAGCCGGGTGCTGCATTGGAATTCCTTAGGCACAGACACTCTTTGAACCTAATGAATGTCCTTAATTAGATAAGAGGTTGATCATCCCAAACAATGGTCACTCCAGACAGCCTGCTGCCTATAATAAACACACTTAAATGTAATGTCAGGGGAAACATGCAGTATTTTCACTCCACACATAAACCTAGGAGAATGGTTCCAAGTAACCCCAAGAGGTCCGAGGTCTCCCGGCCGGCTCCCTGTGTTGAAGTCAATGGCACTGTAGCCACGCCCCCTGTCCGCAGTGTGATCACCGCCACCCGAACACGTGGCACATTAGTACCTGCGTTCCAGTCCAGTGAGATCTGCAAAAATAGTGCATGCAGCATTTTTGCAGATCACACTGGACCGGAACGCAGGTGATAGTGTGCTACGCGTTTGGGTGTCGGTGATCGCACCATTGACTTCAATGCACCGTCACGCCCCCTCCCGCCCTTGAGGCCAAACGCTCTGGAACGCATTCTTGTGGTGTGAACCCGCCCTGGAGAATTTCCCCCCGACTTCCTGTTCCATAGACAGAGCAGGAAATAAGTGGAACTCTTCCCAAAGTGAGGTGAAACTCCCTTTTAGACAGCTGTCCCCACAACAACTGGAAAATGCCCACTCTACTCTTGTTTTGGTGACAACTCAAATGTTTGGATTTCCCATCACTTCTGCCTGGTGCTAATATGACAAATAGAAAGGGTGAATCACCCCAGAGGGGACATCACTAAGGACTTCAGAGGATCCAGCTGAATAGGGAAATTACATGTGACTGGTTGATATACTGGTATTATTAATAATTAGGAATTCAAACAGTGAAGGCAGTGCTTAACTTAAATAAATATACACAAAACAACCTAAAGCAATAATAAACTGTGCACATGGTGCTCAACCTAGCAGTAAACATAAAAATTTAAAAAAAAAAATCAAAATCAATCCTAAGTTAAAAAAAATGTATACATATAAATAATAGTGAATTGCTGTAAAATGAGCTTCAAAATTACTGCAAATAGTCTAATGAACTGAAATGTCTGAACACCCACAACATTGTATAATAAGTATGAATATAAAAAAAAATCCTTCAATCCGCACTTGTGAAAATGTCACTCATCAGAGAGTAAAACCTCCAAATTATAGGCAGGTCATAACAAGCAAATTTGAATAATTCTCATCAGGCTGTCCCATCAGATTTAAAATGTATTGTTATCATTGACTTACAACTGTTGCGTATTAGAATAAAAGAAAAAGACTCCAATTAGTGCAAAAAGTGCAACTCCAACTCTGATCTAAAATCCAAAATTCATACTAAAAAGGAAAAACTCATAATTTCCAGAGTTCTCCAGCAGCACTAACTTAAAAAGACACTAAACCCAGGAGTTAAATCTTAAAAATGCATTCAAGTACCTTAACTATAAACAAAAATGTATATTATTTGTGTATCACTTGGCTGTAGATCCTCAAATCATCTCTGAATTGGTGCGGACACTGTCCTTCCTTCTGGAGGGTGGCTTCTTTTTTTTCCCATGGTTCCTGTGTGTGTTGTAAAGTAGTCACCGCTCCAAGCTCACTCCCGTCATAGACTACAATCTCACGTTTAGTTTACTAGTTTGTATTGAGATTGTAGTCCATCACAGGAGCGAGCTTGGAGCAGTGGCTACTTTACAATACACAGGGACCATGGGGAACAAAAGTAGCCACCTCCAGAAGGAAGGACAGTGTCAGTACCAATTCAGAGATGATTTGAGGATCTACAGCCCAGTGATACACAAATACATTTTTTTTAATAGTTAAAGTGACATTAAACACTGAGATTTTTTAACATAAACCAATACAGTAATGTGTGCCTTACTGTAATCCATGTTAGTTTCCCTTCTCTTTGCTGCTCTTCCTTTTAAATCCTCATGTCTTCTCAAGCTTGGGGAGAACTTCCCTTTGCAGCTGAGTGCCTCTTCCTGTAGTGCTGGCTCAGGTTGCAAACCTATACACAGACACCATGTATCCATTCCAGAGACAAGGCAGTCTGCTGCAAAACAGAAGTTCTGCCCAGCATGAGAACAGATACAGATTTAAAAGGAAGAGCAGCAAAGAGAAGGGAAACAACCATGGATTACATTAAGACACACATTACAGTATTGTTTTATGTTAAAAAATCTGAGGGTTTAATGTCACTTTAAGGTACTTGAATGTATTTTTAACATTTAACCTTCTGAGTTTCGTTTCATAGTTTAGTACAGCATATGTAAGAACTGTCATCCTGCCAGTACAGCAAATACTTGCCTCTTCAATCAGCCAAGCACCAGTGGTCAGCATGCAGTGTGATGACATAGATAAGGCCCACTCTATTAGTTTCGTCTTATGCCTTCTTCAGGAGCATGTCCACTCACCCACCCATCACCATGTGTATTCTCCATAGATCTTGCCCTTCCTCTTAACCCCCAAAAAAACTGCTGCCATTTTGCAGTAAATTTTAAGAAGCACAACAGAAAGTAATACTGCTGCCATCTTATGGTAAAGTATAAAGCACTATATAAAACTATACTGCTGCCATCTTGTGGTATATTTTAAGAAGATCAATATACATGCAAATTATAGCTTGCCCCATAGCAAATTAGAGAAGTAGTAGAGTAGGATCATATGACAGCCATTAACCCCATACAATGACAAATCCATAATAAATAAATAAATACTATACAATTACATCTAGACAGTATAAATAGTACTGTGTTTAAAAACATATAATAAAATCCTCTTAAAACATTATAATAAAGCATATTTGTATCTAAACATGTGTGCACAAAAATAATATGCACACATCTGCCATGCAGACAAACATGTCTGCATGGCAGAGACCTAAAATAATATTATGAATTATTAATAAAACAATATCCACTCCCATATTCAGACCTTTAGCTGAGGGAATTCATTCATCTTTATTAAGGTTATCCATATACTGCTGTGCCATTTATTGTCCAGGATAAGACATATTGGGAAGTGGCTCATTTAGCTGATATATCCATAACTGAAGCCTCTACAAACAGATGGCACCAAGTAGCCTCATTAGTAGACTCAATGCTACATTCTTGCCAGGCACTATATTGGAGGTCTCTGGCGGGCGGAGATCAGATCCAATGGTAATTGAGCAGGTTGCTATATTAGTGAATTAATCGCAGTACTCTGTCATAGAGCAAAAACAGCAGAGACATATATTGTTATAGCACATTTGGATTTTAAACTGTTGAAATCTCAATTCACTCTTGTGGAAGGACCGCCAATATTAAGGTTTTGAATGGATGAGATGAACCGCTATTGCTGAATGTCACTAAAATAACGACTCATCGCTAAAGTCATAATTCTCCATCACTGCATGAGAAGGAAATACAAGGGATTAACCGAGTATGAAGAAAATCTTTCTTAACCCATTTCAGTCTTATCCGTCCTGTTTAATAGAAAGCACCACATAGGCTAACCCAGATGAAACTGGCTGCTACTGCAATGTCAGCATTTTTTATGACAAGGTTGCCTTCATATCTACCCTTGATCTCCTTGGCTGAACATGTCTATTTTGCTTTATGTTCCAGAGCATTTCCTAAACCCTTATCTGTTACATTTGCTCTTTTTATATTTCAGGGAAAATCTTGCATTCTCAGCAATGAACAGTTACATTCCCAATTACCTAAAAGTTTAGTCCTATTAGCTTGTCACAAAGGATTTATGTGTCTTTATAAAAGTGCCAAAAATGCATTATTAACCTTATGTGAAACCTGCATCTCTATTAACATTACTATCTTTTCTGTCTATTTTACCAGTTTCATCACTTCCCTGTGTGCAAACAAGTGTCTGCACACTTGTTATACATAAAATTCCAGCAAACATACAAATAGCCAGTATATGTACAGGTATATAGTTGTCGGCTACTTCAAGAACGACTTCAGGAATGTTGTTTTTATGTATATTTTAGTATGTACATTTTTTTTGAATTGCAAAAAATGCATTAAAAACAGGGAAATAGAGAAGCATTTAACTACCTTTTATCAATGAAATATCAGCCTTATGTTTCAAAGTAAAGAGTCTTCTATACTCTTTATATTTCTATAGAGTTCAACACAGTGGGCTCTAGCACCGACACATGAGTGTAGTGTCATTTAATAAAGCTGGCCATACATACCTCAAATTTCGACTGATTCCTGTGAATCAGGCAAAATTCGATTTATAGAAGGTTATCTTGGCACCACCTGACTCAACAAACATTGAATACAAAATTGAATGAGCAGGGAGGGAAATTCTTGGTTGAAAAGTGACTGCAGCCAATACAATAACTGACAGTGGGAGATTCCTCCATTCATGCTCTTTAGTGTAGATTGGGGCATTGAGTGGTTTTCTCTTGTTCAGCTAAAAACTTAAAGTGTATGGCAGCCAGCTTTATGTCTGTAACACTGCTGCTTTATTGGATACCCTAGTAATTCAATTGCTTTCAGTGCTGAGATCTTGAAGCAGGACCAGGAGCTTTTTTTAAAATGAAGATACGGTCTGCATTCCTGTCATTATGTTAGTGTTATGTGATAGTTATGGTATAGTGTTTGGTTCAGGAATTAGGTGATCAAGATCAAATGTAAGGTTTAAAGTGACACTAAAGGCTAGTTTTTTTCCCCCCCCCCCACCATTCTAATTCTGCTGTACGGACTTATGTGATGCCTCTTGATATGAACATCTTCCATTAAGTTATTTCAAACTGTCTCCTCAGTGCTTGTGCCGCTCTCTGATCCTGCACAGTCACCTATTTCTTCCTGTGTCCCACGGAGTCTGTCCTGCGTGTGCGCTCCCGATGTACATTTATTGATTCACATTATCTCACTCCTCCTCTGCTCAATGGTAACATCAACGGCACATGTGCCAGCTCACATCCTTTGCTGCACAGACGCTTGGGGAAGCAGAAAATGAGCGGCACAGGCACAGGTAGTTTTTTTTTACTGTTTGGCCACACTGCATTGATTCTAAATGTTTGGACATGAGATACTGTTTGCTAGCAATGGATTAAGGTAAAAAAAAAGGAGCATTTAGTACCACTTTAAAGGATAACTATGGGGTAAGTGTTTTTCCCCATAGTTCTCCTAAGAGTCACGGGAGGCCACAAACTAGCGTCCTCCCATGACCCAAAGCTTAGTATACCACGAGCTACATCTCACGGTATACTGAGACAGCCGCAGCCGGGACGGATCACGACATTACTGTCGAGATCCACCCAGCTGCGTGAATGACAGGTGGCTCTGCCTATCTAGAGGCAGAGCCAGCTTTACCCGCCTCCCTCCCCCGTCCGTTCCACCAGTCAGCGCTGGAGGATCGCACAGGGGAGGGGGAATCCCTGCAGGGAGGCGTGAGTGACAGTCACGGCTCTCTGCAGGGACAGGATTGAGAAGTGAGCGAGTGACGGTATGCGTTCGCTCACTTCCAGATCTATTGAGCCTACGTGTGACAGTTTCATTGTCACACGTCGGCTCGAACTATGAGGTGAGTGATTTTCACTTACCTCATAGTTCTACTTTAAGTTTAGAGTTAAGCTTTAAAGGCTTTACTACACACAAGTAAGAGGTCTAGTCTTAGCATTCAGGTTTGGTATCAAGGGTTGAAGGGTTGGGTCAAGGTTACGTTCTAGTATTACGTTTTAGGTAAGTTGACCTTTTCACAAAATCTAAAAAGAAACACGAGCTTACTTACAGCACGCCCATGCTCCTCTGGTCCTCACTGCACGTGTGTGATGCTCCCGGCAGCCGCGGTCTGTAATGATCATCAATAAGCAGTGCTTCTTAGCTGGAGACCTGGCCCCTGACGTAAGAATGGTCATGTGATTGTGCTGACCAATGAGCACACGCTGCTTGCAAGCATTATGATCATTACAGACTGCGGGGCTGTGAAATGCAGTGTACGGTGTATGCACCGCTACACCAGCTGGTGGGGGCATCACACAGGTAAGGGCATCAGGGATCGGGGAAGGTTGGGGGTTGCTGTAAGTAAATTTTTTCACATTTAGTGAAAAGGTGAACTTACCCTTTAAAGTAAATCTAAAACTTTTACTTTTTAGTTTTGGATAGAGTGTGGAAGTGTTCAAACCCCTGCTGGGGAGATTCATCCTTTCTATTTGTCCTGATGATCACTGTCGAGACAGAATTAACAGAAATCTATCATTTCAAAGCTGTCACCAAAACACCAGGTAAGAGGAAATCGTTCAGTAGGGAAAACTACACCAGTGTTCAGTTGGAATTTCCCCTCATGTTGGAGAGATTACCTCCAACTTCCTGTAGTGAAGGGAAAACATCTCACCAGTGTAACACATGGAAAAGAGAAAATGACGGGGCTTTAACTGTTCCCTACTCTATCGAAAGCTAAGAAAAAGTTTTACATTTACATATGTGGAGATAATTAAACTGCTCAGCACAATAAAACTGGATTTCATTTTTTTGGACATTTATCTAGAGTTCTGCTTTAATGCTCTGTGAAATCCTCACACTGATTTTACTTTACACATACAGAAAACATTATCACATGGCCTTTCTAGCACACATTAAAACATTTTATTTTAAAAAAAACAAACATTTATTGCATTTTATATACTAATTACTGACAGTATCTGAAATAATAAATGTCAAAGTTTACAGATATGTAAAATAGTAATTTAGAACGCAAAAGATCAGTTCTATGTACTTCTGCATGTTGTAGAGTTTATTTTCAGAATGGCCAATTCTGTTTGCTTGAAATGTAGATGCCATGCCATTTAAAAAGGTCACCAGGCTGAACTATGACTTTCTATGAAAAAAGAAATTGGAATAACACTTGCAAGATGTTTATTTGCCAATTGGTAAGAATAGACTTCCAAAAGCATACATATTTCATATGCAGTAATACCCCCGCCTTCCTTTTCTACATATACATAGAGCAGCACGTATCTCTTTGCAGGATATAGCATGCTCCAAACAACAGGAGGGTATCCCGCTCTCACCCTTTAAATATGTAGAAGTCCAATTGAAAGGAATTCATGAAGCATCCTCTTGAGAATACCAGAAAGTTCCACTAGTTGATGGGCCTGTTCCAGAATATATATATGGTAATCCTTTTGAAAGTAAGAGTGGGATACCCTCCTGTTGTTATGTGCACCCGACATTCTATATACTATACACACAGCCAGTGGTTTTTTTTAAAATATATCTCAATAAATTATTTTGCATTGTGATCCATGGATTCTGGAACAGGCCCATCAACTAGTGGAACTTTCTGGTATTGTCAAGAGGAGGCTTCATGAATGAATATATATATATATATA
>NW_017306701.1:761513-762897 GCF_000935625.1 Nanorana parkeri
GCCAAATGTCATACTTAGAAATGAAATGTCACTGTATCCGGTTTGGCACTACAGACACCAATACAGACACAATACGGCCCCTTTCATATCTGTAGGTTTAGGTGTGATGAGGGATTCCTGCATCAGAAACTTGCATTATACTGCAGTAGAAATCCCTCATCTGGTGTTCACAAGTGGCAGCTGTCACGTATTCAACTTAATGATCAGCTGACAGCAGATCCATGTAAACGCCTGCACACCGCATGTAATGATATGTGATATGATCACATGCGCTTCAAAAACACTCTCCCTGGATGCACAATCATTGCGTCCAAGGAGAGTGATTGAATCTTAACAGAATTTTAACATATGACGTATCTTTACATGCGGTGTGCAGGCGTTTACATGCAACTGTTGTCACCTGATCATTAACTTAGGTGACAACATACACATGATAAAATACCCCACACACATTATATATATACACATATATTTCATTACAACCCCAGTCAGTGTCCCCCCCACACACACACACACTTGATATGTGTAACATATATATATATATATATATATATGAAACACCCTGCATCATTCCTCCTGTGAGTCCAGGTGAGTTTGACCATTTTCTTTACAGGCTGTCTTTTTACTAAACCTTTTAGCGACTGTATTTCTTTAAACTTTTTTTCTAATTTATAAAAAAATGTGCATGATTTATGCTTTGGTGTTTGCTTTCAAGTTGTCCTCATAGTTGGTTGGAGTTGAAATGTATCTAACGCCAAGGCTTATTTTGTTTTGTATAGAGAGGGGATGAGACAGATCCCCTGTCAGGTGTTTAACGCCATTTGTGTCACCATCTCTATTAGACCTGGAGAGCATTGTCATTGGGAAAGAAAGTGATGGGAAAACCACAAATTTACAGTTGTCACCGGAACAGGAAATTAATGGAAATCTTCCAGTAGGGACATCTATTGCAGTGGCAACTGTCTAAGAGTAGATTTAATTTTGGTTGTTGTGTTTCTGGTATATTAAAATGAAAGAAAAGCAATTATGTATACATTAAATCATAGTAGACATGAACACCTATGAAATAAAATGTTGTGCTTATTTGTTTATTATTTTTTTTGGCTCCAGGTTCAGTTTCTCAACCTCTTTGTAGAAAGTGTAGTTATGTACATGTATAGCATGGCCGATACGTGGTTACCACACTCATTTTGCAGCACTGGGCTCCTGTCTTCCATTGCTGGCAATTACATAATCTGATTAGAGTATTTATAGGTATGCTTTGGTTTTCTAACACAATTCAAACCATACTAGTAAGGTAATTTAAATTTTATTAAGGTTTGGGTTTACTGTGTGTATGATTACGTAGGGATGTTATATTACAAAGCTAATTTGAAAAGAATAA
>NW_017306701.1:762973-779116 GCF_000935625.1 Nanorana parkeri
TATATATATATATATATATTACTCCACCTTTCGCCTTTTATAATGTTAAGATTATATGCAATATGTCGGCTTTGCGTTTGTTTATGTTTCACGGACATTGATCACTGCAGTCTCTGAGAGTATGAGAAGTTACACATTATTACTATGCATTACATTATCTCTACAGGAAGCTGCTACTAGTCTATTTTCTTGGTGGAAGTATTTAAACCAACAAGGTCTGCAGACAAAGATCCTAATAGAAATGTAATGATAAATAATGTTGATGAAAAGCAAGGCTTCATAATACCAGCTTAGTGTTTCCTTGTCCTAGGGCTCTTTTCCTCTTTACTTAGGATCACTGCATTTCAATAATGGTAACATATCAAATGTCTAAAAATGGCAGCATAAGGACAAAAGACAATTTTATCTAATGACTTTGGTGTCAAGCAATTATCTCATATTGGATAGTCATCAATGATTAATACTGCGAGAGCTGTGACATATGGCCAAGTCGTACTTTCACCTAATGAAACCATATCACTGTGATTGCTGCATTACACTACATCACCCATTCCAGTAATGCTTTTAAAGACTTTGTTGCAAAGGAAGGTGAAATAGATCTATAAACACTTTTGTCTCTAGCACACTGTAATTGTGGGTCCTGCATTAGGTCATGTGTGCAAAGGTCAGGACAACAATGTAGCAGCTGTTGGGTGTAACCTGACTGTAATGTTGTATGAATTATTCCTCAGTGGCCATAGAAATCATTTTCTGGAGACCAGCTTTCACAAAATACATCGTTAATAGCTTAATGGTTATAAACTCATGACATACAGAGCTAAAGAGAGGTTAAAGCTGATCTCCCAGATAGCTTACCCCACTACAAAAAAAATCAAAATACATGGACTTTAAATGTCATCTGCATCCTGCACATAGGTTTTGTTATCATGTACTTAGATCTAAATCAATCTAATACACTTAATAACCAGTCTATACACGAAAGCCTTAAAAGGAGAACTATGGGGTTAAGGCTTTTCCCCATAGTTCTCCTTAGGGTAACGGGAGAACACAAACTAGCATCCTCCCATCACCCTAAGCTCAGTATACCGCAAGCTACAGCTCATGGTATACTGAGACCGCCGCAGCTGGGACGGATCCCGACATTACTGTCGAGACGCCACAGTATACCGCGAGCTACACAATTATGTCTGGATCCGCCCAGCTGCGTGAGTGACAGCTGGCTCTGCCTACCTAGAGGCAGAGCCAGCTGTACCCGCCCCCTCCAACGTCCGATCCGCCAGTTAGCGCTGGCGGATCGGAGCGGGGAGGGGGGAATCCAGCCCCTCCCCTGTCACAGCAGAGAGCTGTGACAGGCTCGAGAGGTGAGCGAACACCGGTATGTGTTCGCTCACCTCCCGATCTACTGAGCCGACCTGTGACAGTCTCATTGTCGCAGGTCGGCTAGAACGAGTGAAAAACACTCACCTCATTAGTTCTCCTTTAAGATTAATCAGTGTTTTTTTAATTCCAAGATTTGCACTCTGATAAATCTGCAAACTGGCACCTCTGATCCTGCACTATCACTCTATGCCCATATTTGAGACTACAAGATGTCGCGCTGACATGTTACACATGCATGGTCCTCTTTTATCACTCTCAGTATTATATTCTAGAGCAGGGGTCCCCAAACTTCCTAAACAAATGGCAAGGTTACTGCCCTTCAAACTTTAAGGAAGGGGGGGGGGTAGACTGTGAAAAGTGTAAGTAGAAAATGCCCCTTCATTGGTGTCAGTGGGAGTATTAGTGCCCTACTGTAACTATCAGTGGGAGGAATAGTACCTTATTGTTGGTATTTTGGGAGGAGTGCACCATTGTTGGTGTCATAAGAAGGAATAGTGCCCCATCGTTGGTGTCAGAGGAAGGAATAGTGCCTCTTTGCTGTTATCAGTGGGAAGAATAATGCTTCGTTGTTGGTATCAGTAGGAGAAATTGTGTCACATCGTTGGTGTCAGTAGCAGGAATTGTGTCCCATCATTTGTATCAGAGGGAGGCACAGTGACCTAAGGGCAAGTTAAAGGCAATCAAAAGGCCACATCCAGGCTGTAGTTTGAGGACCTACAGCAATGATGTACAGTCGACAGTGCATTAGCAAACTAACTGTCATCCTGTTATGATTTAGGTCACTTACAAGATTATTAGAATATGTTAGGCAGTGGTTGGAGGATATGAAAAAAATTTTTCACATCAGAGTACAGTAGGGATGCACCGATATCGTTTTTTCGGTATCGAGTAACAATATTTATTTTTTCGGTACTCGCCGATACAGAATATCCATACCGGAAGTCCCATTAAGGAAGCCAGGCGGCGTATAATGACTCACCACCTGGCTTCCTGATTAGCCGGGAAAAAGGGCGGCATGTAAAGACTTGCCACCCGACTTCCCGATTAGCAGGAAAGCCATCTCCATGCTCCCTTGTCACCACATGACAGGAATCATGGAGCCGGCTTTGTGGCAAATCAGGAAACCGGGTGCCATGTATTGACTCGTTGCCCGACTTCCTGATTGGTTGAGAAGCTGGCCAATCAGGAAGCCAGGCAACGAGTAATTACACAGGTTCTGGCTTTCTGATTGGCCGGGAAGCCGGCTCCATGATCCCTCGTCACCGATTTGGAAACAGGGCAGCGTGTAATCACTTGCTACCCAGTTTCCTGATATCAGAAACAGAGGTATCGGGCTAGGCATCGGAGCATTTGGCGAGTACGAGTACTCACCCAAATACTTGGCATCGGCACTGATACTAGTATACGTATCGGTGCATCCCTAGAGTAAAGTTAGACATGCAGGTAATAATTAATCATCTGTAATTATCTAAACTGAAGCATAAACATGCATGTTTGGCTCTTTTTTAAGTTTTTGTGCTCATGCTATGAGGACAGGAGGAGTAAACAAGAAGAACCTGGGAGCACATGGCACTGGTGACAGGTGAAACAATAGCATTTGTACACAAATTCCTACCCAGTCTGATCTTCATTACCTGACCACTATTTACTGCTTTTGGGTGGCAGTATATCCTCCTTCCCCAATGACACCAGACTTGCCAAATCCAGACAAAGATGGCTTATCCCATGTCTATGGGCACCTTAATAGAAGGAGAACACGTTAGCAACCTGCCAGTCTGTTTTTCAGCAATGTTGAGCATTGTGTATCCAACACAGGCCCATGTTGAAATTGCTGTTATTGGAAGTTGGGAATCCTATTTGCATGTCACATTTTACTTAAAACAGATTTTAATAAATAGTCCTCCAACTGACTTACAGCAGACTTTTAACTGCTGAACAAGTTCAGTAATGTGTTACATTTACTATTGTAAAAAAAAAAGAACAGCAATCCTTTTATAAAGAACGTGATATTCAAATAAGTATGGCTCATTCATCAATTTCTATCTGAATTAAATTATGTCACACTACATTCAACAAAAGGTAGAGGAAGCATTGTATTTTACCCAGGTGTACGTCATATGAAAATTCAGTAGGTTTCTTTTCACTGTAAAAGAACGAAAGTGTCTCCAGCTCTGTGGTTGCCATAGTAACTTGTAGTGGTTGTGTCTACCTGAATCCCATGAGTATATCAGGTTTAGATCATTCAAGTCAGATTTAATTTTGTATGTTTGAAAATCTCCCCGTGTGTCATATTTCTTCAAGTAGAAATGTTGTATTGCAGATTGCTTGAATTAAGTTGGCATTTGGAATAATTTACATCTCAGTGACACAGTCTGCAGTGGAGCACAAAACCTATTTTTAACTTTTGTATGACTTAATGCATTTGTCTCAATACCAAGATTTGTGTTTATGCAAGACAAAAGGCACCTTTAAAGAGGAGAACACATTTGATTTATATAACAGGAAGACTGGGGCACTACATTTCCATAATAATAAAATTAAAAGCAAATTGGGCAAGGTTTTGTCCCCCACAAGATTTTCAATGCTTCCTGGCATCACCCCAGCATAACTACCTGTGTCATCATCCACCATGTTTTGCTTATTGATAACCCACTATAGGTTGAAGTACAATATAATTTGTCCTACTATGAATTCTTTATACATGGCAAAAAGTCTGGCTTAAACTGGGGAGAAATATACTGATGGGAGCCAAATAGAATCCAGTGAGGGTTGAACCTTAACCCATTGCACTCAACACAAAATTACATTTTGCATGGAGTTTCCCTAGTTTGGTGGAGTTGCTAGGCATAGTGGAGAGCAAATAAAATAAAATAGGACAATGCTCTGTGCTAAAAGGAGAAACAAATGCAAAACTAATAGTAATCCTTGTAAGATGATACAGCATATGAAACATTGGGCACAGTGTGCATTTATCTAAATATATAGTAAAAAGCTTTAGCACTCTGCAGTTAATCATTAGAAGTAAATCATTTTCGGCACAATGGGCAGTTAGTTCCCATATACTATGTTATACGGTCTGCTATTCCGCAATCAATCCAAAAAAAGATATATGGCCGTATCCCCTGAAGCCACTCCAATGGCCCTCCACTGCAGGGCCCATGTCTCCAGCCATTGGTGCCGGTCTTCCTTTGAGCTTTGTCTCCTCCTGAAAGCAAATAGACTCTAAATTATGAGGCCAAACACAATATGAGGCAGAACACCATATCATCCATAGCCCATAGTTGCTCAAAACATGTGCAAAACAAGCAGAAAGGGCACTACACAAGGAATCAGGGGGTGGAGTGTTCTTTCTGCTTTGCACAATAAAATCTTTTGAGAAACTATATGGACAATATGGTGTAATGTTGTTGGAAGTCTACAAGCAAGAATCAAGTTTCTTCCATTCTTGTCTTTGTCTGCACAACGCACCCTGCCCAAGCACCCTCACATCCTACTCACCAGATTATTGTTGACACTAAAATATATTGCAGTTATAAAATATGCAGCAATCTTCCCTGTATAGTGGGTGTGACCAAGTGTCCTTTCTCTAGATTCTCCTCTTGCTGATTCTCCACTCAACTGCCAGTAGATGACACAGATGATGCTATCCCCTGAAAAAGTCAGGTTTCTGATGAAAAGTGCATTGGGGTTGTATTTTATTTTTTTAATAAATATAACCTGTAATTTTTTGCCCTAGTGGACCCTGTGTGTAGTCCCTCACAATGCTGAATAATTAGAAGTGCATGGGACGAAAAAATCTGTGTTGGTAAATTTGACTGTTAAAAAGAGTTCTATAGGAGGTAGACATGTGCACTGGCAAAAAATTTGTTTAGTTTCGTTTCGTTTTGATTCGGATTTTGTGCTATTTCGTTTTTCATGTGTGAAAATCAATTCGGATTTTGTGCTATTTCGTTTTTCATGTGTGAAAATCAATTCGGATTCGGAATTCGGATTAAATTCGTTAGCGATAGTTCGTTCGAACGTTCGTTTCGTTTTCGTTTCTTATTCGTTTTGTTCATTCATACGTTCGTTGCAGCAAAGTGACATTTGAGGGAAAAAAATGTTTTTCTCCTTCCCTAATGTCACTTTGCTGCAACGAACGAACGAAACGAATAAGAAACGAAATGAACGTTCGAACGAACTAGCGCTAATGAATTTCTGAAATGGAAATTCTGATTCGTTTGCATTCGTTATATCTGTAATTCGGATACACCCGAATTTCCAAAAATGTGTCCGAATTTCATTTCGGAACGAAACACACATGTCTAATAGGAGGGAGGGGGAGTTCTGTACTATCTACCCTAGCTGGGAATCACCAGTGTAATCTATCAAACAGCTGATTGGAGCAGCAGCAAGAGCTACGTGAGGTCGGACCTCACAGCGATTAGCATAGTGTAGAGAGAACACCAGATGGGTGGGGTGGCTGTCTGAGCACCTTCTAAAACCAAATTTATTTGGGGGCAACAACAATCTAGTGAGTGTAATATGAGGGGTCTTGTGAAGGGTATGTTCTATGGAAATAGAGTATAAGAAACTTTATCAAGGAATGAAAATTAAAAGTAATACCTCAAAACGTTTGATAATTAGTATTCCTGAGAACGGGGGTGAGAAGTGTTGTGCTGTGGCAAAAGTGGTAGAGGCTTAAAGGATAGGTCCAGAGTCTAAATGGAGGTGTATGGGGGTGCAAAATGGGGAATATGACACAAATGATAGTGACCAAAATTGCTAAAAGGCCTATAACCCATAGAGACAATGAAACTATTACTGTTACATGTAGAACATAGTGGAAAACTGCTGTAACCTACAGCTACTGGTGAAAAAACTGTTTAGAAACACTTAAGGTGCCCATACACTGCTCGATTCTCGTACGAGAATCGCGGGAAATCCCGCGATCGTGCGAGAATCGAGCAGTGTGAACGGAGACGTGCGACCGTTTCTACTGTACGGTCGCACGTCTTCCGTCGAACCAGCATGTTCGAAAACCAGCCGGGAATCGTACGATTCTCGGCTGGTTAGAACGGTGCTCGGAAGACAAATGCCGAATGGGCCGGTGTGTGCACGCGCACACTGCCCGTTCAGCATTGCGGTCATCGGAAGCCCGCCCCTCAGGGGGGCGGGCTTGCGATGATCGAGAGTGTGATCTGCCTGTCCAAGATAGGCAGATCGTACGTTTTTTTAATCCCTGTACGACCATCGCAAGACTAAGGTCTTGCGATGGTTGTACAGTGTATGGCCACCTTTACAAATAAATAAAACTGATGTTACCCATAGGAACCAACAACACATTAGTAAATAACCAATGTACAGAGAGCATTAAGTCCTTTATTTATACATAGCAGGCCATTGCATTGGCCAAACTGTAACTGCCCAGATGCCAGACTCACATGGCATACAGAGTTTCTATCCCTGCTTGTTCTCCCAACCCCTACCTCTATTTATAGATGATCTGATCCTCTGTCAACAACTTTGATTGTGCACTCAGATGTGAGAGGAGAAGAGAACTGTGGATGGGATGCACTTCCTATTCCTTATACATTTGCAGAGTGTGTAATCTATGCTTTCTAGTCTGGCGCATGGCTGAAGGAGTTTGTTGTGATTATCACCTTACTTTGATCCACTTCTATTCCCGACTTCCCATGCTCACCCCTCCCCTCACTCCTCATATTTCCTCTCCAGGAAGCAGCATTCAAAACACACACCGCACACGTGTGACTCACTAATGTCATGGCAGGCATGTTTTGTTTACACACATTCACCAACAGACCAACCAAGAAATCTGACTGATTTCAGTAATGACCCTGCAACCAAAATTCCGGCATTGCCAGGTCAATTCCAGCAAGTTCCCAGTTATGGTAACAGGGAAGTAAATGTTGTTTGCCGTAGACACCACTATACCAGAAAAAGATTTAAAGAAAAAGCTGATGAAGGAGTCAGCTGCCTTTGAAATGTTCTCTGTTCACCTGCATCATTGTTGTAAGGACATGCTTCAATAAATGAAACTTTGTCCTCTCAAGGACAAACATTCTTGCATACTGTTTTACCTTGGAGTTGGTCCCAAACTAGCATCTGGCAATTCTGAAAAAGGTAAATGAATGAGCCAATCCAATGTAAATAAAAATGTACTGATCCTAACAAGTTTTTACTGCAAATGACATTTGGTGCATCACCACAGAGGGAGATTTTCACAAGGTGGTGCTAATATATGCATTTTGCATGCATCTTTCAGCTAACACAAACTAATACCCATTTTCAGTATTTGCACATTTTCTCAAGGTGGTGTGCACTCTTTTTCAGTTTTAACACCATACCTACAGAGTTCCCCTGCCTTTTAGAACTCTGCGCATGTCACACTGACCCAGTACCTCCATAACATTTGTTTTCTCCTGGATATATGTTTGCTAGCTGTCATACATATTAAAAGACAGCTGTGAAATCTTTGCATAATTAAAAGGAACCTGTCAGGTATTGTAAAGTCATAAATCTAGCAATGCTATATAAGTGCAGACACTGCAAGGTGACTGCAAGTACTTTTACAACCTGGCAACTCCTCTCCATTGTACTCAGTCCCTGCTGTTGAAGGTTTAACTTTGCCATTTTAATACCAACGAGCCCTTTTATGTTGACTATATACTTAGATTCTATCTGTGCTACAAATTCTAGATACATGGGTGACCACAAGGACATAAACTACAAATCAGTTTTATCTGGCACTGGGATCTTAATGATGCATGCTTTCAGTGTGGGAGATGCTGGATTAGGTACGTATGCAGTATATTAGTTAATTAGAGGTAGGGCTTAGGATAGAGGTTAGGTTAGTGTTAAGCATAGTGTTTAGGGTCTAAGATGGTAATTCACTTAGCTGCCGAAGGCAGCCTAGTGAATGACCAAGCCGAAGCGAAGTGAGCCGAACGCTGTTCGGCTATTCACTTCAGCCCTGTACTGCTCATTTCAGCCGTACATTGGCTAAAATCAGCCGTACATCGGCTGTCTTCGGTCAAATTAACATGCTCTGCATGTTCGGCTGAGCTGAATTGCAGAAGGAGTTCGACTCAGCCGATCCAAAATCAGGATCGGCTGAGCTGAAGCTCTGGCAGCTCACTCGCTGCCATTTGCCCCTATTCTCATCGGGGCCGTACAGTAGTAAGTGAATAGTGAAAAAAGATGCACGCCATCCCGACCGCACGCAACGAACTCCCGCCGCATAATGAAGCATCTGACAGATGCCGGCAAAAGAAAAACCATTAGCTCCGCCCAATTGTTTCCTATTGGCCGGCACTTACCAGCAGGTCCTGGCCAATAAATAACAACTGGGCGGAGCTGTTTAATGACAGATCAGCGCCCCAAGGACATTTGGGGGTGCTGATCTGTCATTACAACTGGGCGGAGCGAGCCGCTCTGCCCAGCTGTCATTTGCGCGGAGATCGGTCAGCTTCGGCCGATTTTGTTACACGCAACGCCTGTCACTACGGCTTAGCCGAGCCGAAGCATATGTGTTCAGCTCGGCTGCTGTAGGGCTATAGTCCCACGGTACCTTGGAGGTAGCGAGCAGAATAGCCGAGCCAAATGCCGCTCACTGCCAAATAGAAGCAAACGGCAGCAAGCGAGCTGCAGGAGCTTCGGCTCAGCCGATCCAGATGTTGGATTGAACTCCCTCTGCACTTCGGTTCAGCCGATGTATGGCTGGCATAGAGTTCAGTTGTAGGGCTTATGTGTTGGGAGTTCACTTAACTGCACCCCTACCCCTCAGCTGCTTATACATCCCGTCCTTCTCCATCAGCTTTGTTAGCCCATAATATTGAAGATGAGAAGTTTTATGTATGCAAAAAGTCACAAAAAATTCAGAGCTTACGCAGGGCTATGAGTTCTCTGTCCTGGTAGTACCGGTGACTGGCCCCTGCATTGTAGGAGAAAAGGTAGTGAGTCACATGCTCTGGATACATGGTAGTTTCAGGTATTCAATTCACTCACAGAGAGGTGGAGGAGCAAAGGGAAGGCGAATATATGCAGCTGGGAGATGGAGAGAGGCAGTTAAGTGAACTTTTTGTTCTGACCTGAATGAACAATGGTCAGCTTCACTTTAAAGGCTCACATTAGTGGTTAGATTAGGTGTTAGCGTTGACAGGCGGTTAGTGTTGAAAGTGGTAAATTCATTAAGGGCTTTGTGTAGGAGTTTTGGTAGGCTTTAAGTGTTAAGTTAGGGGAAGGTTATGGGTAAAGGCCCATTCACAAAGGGGCTGTTGCATTGTGCTACAGTCCTTTTTTCAACGAATGGTAATGCAAGGGCAATGAAAAATTAATTGGTGTGAATGGGACAGTTCACATTGGTGCAATGCATTGCAATGTTGTCCTTGGAGCATAAGGAAAATACCTGTATACCTTAGCATAAGGCTGTTTTTGTATTTGTGATGGAAGTGAGGATAGCTCAATACCTTTTGTTTTAAGATGGAAAAGCCATATACTTCACAGTAGGTTGCCACAAGCACATTTTGGAAGGATTGTTGAGAATGAATTGCACATTATAAACCATTATTGATAATACTTCAGCCATAATACATTTTGTAAGTTACACACGTGCACAGTGGGAGTAACCTCATCTTTTTCTTTTCTAGCAGAATTTAGCCGACAGCGTGTTTATTAAGCAGTAATATTTCCTCTATAATAAGGATTTCCAGTTTTTTTTCTTTTTTATTAATAATGGCTTTTTCTAATTAAAATGTCTGCTGCCAGTTTGCAGTCAGATAACAAATTAAACCTGTCGCAGCTGTAAAGTTTAATAACTGTGTTTCCACTTTTCAGTAGGATCTGGCAGCGGGATGGTAGCTAAGCTCTCCTCTCTTGAGTTTAATAGATCACCATTGGAGCACAATGGAAATCAAATGCATTCTGAGCAGTGTAATTTGTATGGCTAAGACAGCCTTACCTAACAAAGCAAAGGAGCAAAATTATTTATTTTCCAATGTTTGTTTTCAAACTTATGATTAACAATAGCATACAGTAATTATGTTGTGTGATTCATGGCTCTGGATAGTTTACTATTTTATTGTTAGAAGAATTGTGTTGCTAATGTCATTTCAGGTTAAAAAATCCAACTGTGTTATGTGATTACTAATCAGTCCATTGCTTTGAATACAGTCATGTGTAAAAAATAACTGTACATGTAAAACACAATAGCTCTTTACTATTCCTAGTATTGCTAAGGAACCTATCAAATATATGTTCTTGCCTCAGCCAATGGCACAGGTCAGTGTAAACAGTAGTTTGTTTACATTCACCTGTCTGTAGTATACTGTGCAGCAGGAGGTCTGCATTGGACTATTGAGAATAATAAGGAAGGTATGATGTATGCTTCTACATGGAAATGATGCCTTTCACAACTAGCTGCCTGAAATCACATGGGGATTGTGGGATGAGTGGGGCTTAGCTAAACTCATGCAGCTTCTAGCAGCTTTAAACCTGTTACCTCCTGTTATTTCTGAGTGTTTCCTGAGAGCGTAGTAAAGAAGCGAATCATTATATATGGCTGCTTTCACTGTAGGTATTGAATCAAACAAGTATGTAGACTGACCAGCATGACATGCTATTTTGATTTACGTAGGTGAACACACTTCTTCAATGTGGTGGCGCAAGCGCAGTAAACCACAGTGTTGATAACCAAAAATGCAGCAACCAGAGTAATCAATTAAAAAATTTTTTCACTGAGATGAACAGCTATCTAAAATCAAATTGGTACTAAGTATTAGTCCACTTTAATCATAATTATTGTCCTTTTATTACTTTACTAAATACCCTTGTGTTAAATAATGATTGTAATTACCTGAAATGCAGGTATCAAAACTTCTGTTCACTTGTTCACTTCTCCTGCCGTCTCCAAACTCTTCACCCTTTTGTGAATAACCCTGTAAGTGTGTGCAGAACCTACATATACATCAAGTGACGCATCCAAACAATTCTAACCCATGTGACATCTTAATGACATCCTATTCACACCAAATGAATATATTAAAAAAAATGTAGCTACAAAGATGTGAATAAGTAAGAACAAACGACAATAAGAATAAGTGAAAGCTTTCTATTGGTTGAACTTGAAGAGCTTTTCTTTTTTTACAACCCGGCTAACCATGTAACAGTCGTGTCATAGAAGACTGTTCCACATTCCAAAAGTGTGACTCACTACATGGAAATATTCACCATACATGGTGAATAACAAAATGAGCCCTTTTTTCAAATTTTTTCATCATCTAAATGCTGCTGTCCTTTAGCTTCTTTAAGCCATTTCCAGTCTGCAGCTACTCAATTCAGTGTCATTGCTCTTGACCGGCTTCCTGATAGTGGAAACAGTGGAGCATGCTTGTGTGATCGGCACAGCCGCCTGTAGTTTCCACCCGGGATACATGTCACAGGGTGAAAATACGGCCCCTATGGCATAACTAATGTCCCATCATGCACAAAAAATTATGCACAGCACTTTGCCCATATCTTTACATATTCATGAACGACCTTAAGCAAGTCTTATTTGTGAACCTTGTCACTGGCAAAGCACATAAAACTATAATACTGCATTTTTCAAGAAACCCCAACTGTGATTCCTGATTATCAAATATCCAGCATTCCTGAGTGCTTGATTACACATTTGCAAAGTTAATCTGTGTTTGCTGAATATAAATCATTTGCTAACACATGCAGTTTATAATAAGAAATCAGTGTTGCTGCCCTACCCTTAAGTACTGTAAATGTTTTCTATTTATATTACATTTTTTTCTATTATTTAAATAAGATAAATCAAATGACATAGGGTAGGGGTATGTGTATGACAAATACAGCTGGAAGTGATTAGAAGGATGGGCTCATTGGATGTAAAATCATTTCTGTTCTACCCATGTTTAAAGGAACACACCAAACAACTTGGTAGGTCACTGTGCAAAACAGGAAAAGCACCTTGAATTAAGCATAGAATGATTAAACCTCCACATAGATATTCCACTCAGCCCCAAAGGTTAACTTTATATAGAAATGCAAAGAAAGTTAATCATGTGACAAAATAACTGAACTTGTCCATCCCTATTTTCCTAGAAAGTGGATGATATGCCTCACTAATACCATTAATATTTAATGGTGAGAAGGGAGCTCCGAAGTTGTCTGAAATAACTTGTGACTTCACAGCACGGATTATAAAACCAATAAATTAGCCAGTCTATGATGAGGCAGCCAATCAGAAGCTGGCCATAACCATGAGGCAGCTCTAGAAGCATCTCAGCAGACCTGGTACTTTTAACTATTAAATGATCACAAAATAGAAAATAAATTGTGGCCCAGCTCTGATTCAATGATGTCCTATACTACACAATGTAATAGTTTATTTTGGTTTAATGTGAAGGCTGCAGTATTTTAACCAGCTAACATCACAAGTGTCTCGGCAAACATTAGGTCCTTATATTTTGGTGCCTCAAAACTTCCATTACACTACTATTTAGTGGAATCAATAAAAACCTGCAAACGTTGTGCAAGGTTAGCTATGCAAGTACTGCTAGTGGGTCTTGCTACTGCATGGGGTGCCTTCCAACTCCAACGATCACAGTCCAAGAGGAAGGGGACCATGCACACACACATCTCTCCTTTAAGAACACTGTGCAATGACAAACCCCTTCAGGTACAATCAAGGGAAAAGTCCATATACAGGTATAAACGTAAAATAGCCACAAGGGATTTCTCCATGTAGACTTAAAGCTCTTTTTACTGGTATAATAATATGCAGCTGAATAACACATTACATCAGAAATAAATCCCAAAAATTCTATCTAGGGTCTCTTTCCAACCCCATTTCAAGCACAGGGTCAACAAGATGTGTAAAAAAGGGTAGATGGAGACCCAAGGAATTTTTCCAGCTGTGATATTTTATGTTGCTGCATGACAACATTTCAATAAAAGAGCTCCATGTCTATTTGGAGAAATTCCTTTTGGCTATTTTATATTTGTATACGCATTTAGATAATAAACCAGCTGTGCGCTTGTAAAGCAGCACTTGCAAATTATGAGAGTCTGCTAAGACTGCTTTACCATATCGGAAATTATATTTGAATAATGTTGCACAAGTTGGTAACCGGTCAGATTTTGTAGGATAGGTTACTACATGAAAGCAAACATTTGTACTGTTTTTTGTAATAAATTTAGTCTCCCTCCATTTGTTTGTATTTTTTGTACATGTGATGCTTACTGCAGCCTTGTAGTACATTAGAACCAAAGTGGATGAAAGATAGGAAGAATGGGTAAACGTATGCTGCCAACAGACATAATATGTTTGCAAGATCCAGATGATATTAGGAATGGCTGCAGGCAGATGTCCTCTTCCCATCGCAGATAGCCGTTGGGAGTAAGGGGACAGTTGGCTGCTAACTGCAGCCAGTGCTAGTGTACAAATCACAGTTCCCCTGTCTGATCACAGTGCCCAATCCTTAGCACAATGCCCGTGACACAAGACAGCCTTTGCCCTATGGCGCCTGTGATGCTCCGCAGCCCACACAGCATTAATGGTTTATATAATGCTAGCAGCTGGGCTGCACAGCATCACTGCTTGTTAAGATGCTGGAGGTAGGGTTGCCACCTTTTCTTCATGTAAAACACGAACACTCTAGCGCCGTACGCAGCAATTAATTTTTTTCTCTCCTCTCCCAGCACCACCTCTGTATCTACCGCCCACCCTCTGACTCTTCCACTGCCGTTATGCCAACTCTCAGCTCTCCCACCACCACTTCTGTGTCCATTGACCCCCCTCCCGCTCTTCCACTGCACCACCTCTCTCCTCTCCCACCACCACCTCTGTGTCCACCTCTCTCTTCTCCCACTGCCACCTCTGTGTCCAAGGCTCCCCCTCTGACTCTTCTGCTGCCACTGTGCCCATCTCACTCCTCTCCCACTGGCACCTCTGTGTACACCTCTTACACTGCCATTTTCCCATCTCTCTCCTCTACTACCACCCCCTCTGTGTCCACTGCCCCACGGCTTTCCCCCTCTCCCCTTCTGGAATCTTTTCACCGCTGCCAGACTTGGGTGGTCTGCACTCACCCAAATTAGGCAGCCGCAAAGCCCCAGCATGGGCTGAGTCGGCCGCCTAATTTAGCTGACTACAGGGAAGCCTCTGCTTTGGGTCCTGATTGTTTGGTGCGGGCGGCCGTGCCCAGCAGAGCGGCGGAGGGGGGTGAGCAGTAATCTTCTCAAAGACTTGAGAAAAGACAGACTGAGCGTCATCGAAACGTTGACAATAAAACGTTGATGCTTTCACTCATCTCCGCTTCAAGACCCGTGAGTGACGATATGTAATATATATATATTACTGTTTACCAGTCTATATAGATATTATTTAGCATGTTCTGGCTCTGCTACAACACATGGATCACATGATTTAACTAACACATTCGCCATGTAGAACACTGTGTAATCTAACGTATATTATTTTATCTGAATTAGATTGTACTGTCACATTTACTTTTGACGTGTTGACTGATGTAATCCTCTAAGAATCTGGTCCTCTAGACATAAGTAACATGAAAATATCATTATCATCCACCAGTGAGCTGCACTCCCGTGAACTAGCAGACACATCTGTTTTTTTTATTTCCCTATACTAAATTACTATGTATTATAGAAGCTGGTGTCACTCAGAAGTCTTTCAGCAAGCACAAACTGAAAATGACATTTTCTATTTCCCCGTTCCGGGCCTGATGTTGTTATTCTGCCGTGTTACTATTTGACTGCTTCTGTCAAAGAAAAACATTATTTAAAGTGTGTAAAAATTGTTGTTTTTGGAGAGCTGCGTTTTGCTTGCTTCGTCTAACTGTGTGTGTGATGAAAAGGAAGACAATGCTAGCTTGGGGAAGCATAGAGAAAGCCGTGAAGATGAAATGTAGCATGCACGGCAAAATCCAATATTACCTTTCAGAAAGGTCATTTTATGAAGGAGGTTGCCTGCTGCTCTCCAAACCCAACAACAGCACGTATACATCCAATAGGAGGGTTCACGTATGAAATAATAGAAGGTCAATGACAAGAGTTTTGTGGGCAACATGTTTTCCAAAACAAGGCCATAGATGATGGTCTAAAGTTGTGTGAGAGCATGACTGACAAAAGATCTTTTATCTTTTGACTTTATGAGCCTATTCACATTTATGAAGTCGTAACGCATGACTATTAAAGTGACACTAAAAGAAGTTAAACCTTAAAATTGCATTCAAGTTCCATAACTGTTATCAAAAATGTAACGTATTTGTGTATCACTCGGCTGTAGATCCTCAAATCATCTCTGAATTCCTGCTGACATTGTCCTCCCTTATGCAGGTAGGCTACCTTCTGGCTACTTTTGTTCCCCTTGGTCCCCATGTGCTCTAAGCTCAATCATATGATAGACTACTATTGCCGGGATCCACATGGCTGTCTGATTGACAGATGGTTCTGCCTCTCTAGAGCCAGAGCCAGCTGTGACCAAAGCCGGATTTACTCTCCCTGCCGCCCCAAGGCCAGGTTCCACAATTTCTATTTATCTTTTTACTTTTACTTTTTTATAATTTACTTTTTTATAGTTTTATTGTATATTTTTCATAATTATTTTCTTATTTTTTACTTTTTAATCACCTTTTTATTTTTTTATTTAATTATTTAATATTTTTTTAACATTTTTTTTTTTTTAATCAATGTATTTTTTTTTCCCATCTAACTTTATTGCTATCACACAGG
>NW_017306701.1:779463-782152 GCF_000935625.1 Nanorana parkeri
TGGCGCGGCCCCGTTGTGATTGGGCGGCGGCTGCACACTACGGTCCGCCGCCGGGACACCTTACAGCGGCGCCTGCAACTTCCCCCACAAGGTCACCGCTGCCGCCCCGAGGCTGGGCCTCGGTGGCCTTGTGGAAAAATCCGGGCCTGGCTGTGACCCTCCCTCCCCTGTCTGTCCCTCCAATGAACACTAGAGAAACAGAGAAGGGAAGGGGGAATCTCTGTGGGGGTGGGGACTCCCTTCTCTGCAGACAGAACGTGAAATGAGTGATCAGCGGTTACATGATCGCTCAGCTCTCCATATATAGAGCCCCACATCAGCTCCAAGTATTAGGAAGAGTATATTTTGCTCTCTCAATACTTCTCCTTTAATTGCACTTGTTGATAACATTTGTACATTTCTATAATTACAGGAATTTTGTTCGTTTTTTAGATATTTTTGTGATAGCACTATTACATGTACTGTATATACTTTTACTAATGCTCTGCAACTGGCATTTTACTGCACCTGCACTCTTTTTTTTAAAGCGGGGCAAAACAAAGTATGGATGCGTTGTGAGGCAAAGCAATACACTACCATCTGTTTTGCATATGAATGTGCAGTGCTTCAATAGGATTTTTACAATGAATTACTACAATGTATACATGTGAATCCAGCCTTACATATACAGTACATGCAGGTGTGCAAGTGTATTCAATAGGTGCTGCTTCTTTGCCCTATACAAATTCAGGGGACAGCAGGCTGCTTCATAAGGGCCCAACACTTCAAATAAACTTTTCCACTGGTGGTAAAAAAATAAGTTTGCTACTGAGGTCAGTGGACAACGTATCTGTCATCTGGCCCTGATGACAACATCAAATGACAGCTAGGTTCAAAAGACTGATATATAATGGTGATGATTTCTAGTCCCTATAAAAAAACATTGTTTTATATTTCTGTCAGCAAACACATCATCTGGATGGGGGTTCCCTTGTGGACATCTTCTTTTGGCTGTGCATGTTTTATGGCTCTGAGTTTAGACTTTTTTTAGGTTTGAACAGTTGAGTTGAGAAGGGTGTACAACTTCTGTTTTTGCATTTGTGGTTTTTATTGCTGTCTGTGATCCCACTGGGGCATTTCTTTTCACTTCCTAAGCTGATGATAACGTTATTAGTAGGACAAGAAGTGGTGGGACATTTTTTATGAAAATACAGAGAGCAATAAAAAGGGGACTAATGTTTAAAACATTCTCCATACTACAATAATGGATTTTCATTGCTGCTGTTAGATTTCCTTTTACTACTTTCCCTGTGACTTCAAGATGTAAGGGAAAGAGGCCATGGACAACAATAAAAACCTGTCAGAGTAAAACCCTTCCCCACCGTTTCCAACCAAGTATGTAAACTGCCATTTACGATATGTAAAGGAGTAGGTTCCAGGAATGTTATTCTGACCCTGGCTTCAAAACCTAGTGAACCACTGTCCTGGAATAAGCATGTGGGACGTAAGTACAGACTTCAGTGACTACAAACATGTTCCAGGTAAGTCCTATATTTCTAGGGGACAGGAGAAGAAAACAGACTGCCAGAAAGATGAGGCCATCAGTCTCATCTCATCTCAGCTGCTTCTCCTTTCACTTTTAAGTCACAAGCTGGGGGGAGTCTAGAATGACCTGGGCTCAGATATAGTGGCTTGAATGATGCTGGTCATGAGACTGAGGAGATCCTACGGCTTTGCTTTAACCTTAGTAATATTTGTAACCTAACAAATCCACTATAACCTTAGACTGGGCACAATTATTAAGCACCAGATCATTCCAGGGGAAACTGATAATCTACCTTAAAAAAACACAGAAAATAAAGTATCTTTACCTCCACTAATCCAGTGTGTGTCATTATTTCTCTCTGATACTTGTTGTAATAATTGCTCATCTTTACTTATATTACACCACTTTTACTAGGCATCATCACATTTGCTGTTGCTGCTACTAATCATTGATCAGACTCCTGTTCTACAAAAGAAAATGATATACAAGCTATTAATTCTACAATTTCATACTGTGCTTGGTGTATTATATCCATCGATGCATTCTATTGATTAGTGCATCCAGCAATACATGTTATCGATCAATAAAAACTATTGTTAGCCAGACATCTCAGCAAAATAGATCAGGTTTATGGCTATAAAATGTGCTTCACATGCTTGCTGTAATTTAACCAGAGTTTACTGCAAGTGAAATACACGTGCAATAAAGGAAAACCATTTTCTTAACTGAAGATATTCCCATGTTTCATTTTTTAATCAAATGCAAAACTCATGGGCTGGAAAAAAATGTTTAAAAGAGAACTAAATTCAAAAATGTTTTGCTTTAGTTCTCTTTTGGATCTCCTGTGACCCAAACTCAGCATAAAGCGGGCTACTGCCTGCTATATGATGACAGCACAGAAATGTGCTGCAGTTAGGAAAGATCCCTACAATATTGTCTGGATTCACTCCACTGCCTGGTTGAAAGCTGGCTCTGTCTCTCTAGAGCCAGAGCCAGCTGTGCCTGCCCCTCCCTTGTCTGTCCCTGCAACAATGAGTGCTGGAGGAACAGAGAGGGCAGGGGGGAAGCCCTGTGGGGAGCGGCGACTGATGGCCACTACACTCTGCAGGGAGAAGCCATGCAAACATGAAAAACTATATACAGTATATATATATATATATATTA